>NC_041050.1:35333243-35633243 GCF_900634775.1 Gouania willdenowi | reverse complement strand
GTGTGGTGTTTAAGTGAGACAGGGGAATTAAATTTAGAGCATAGTCTCACTTTGGCTACGGTTACATGATGTTTTTTAATTCGGAATTTAATTAAATTATTCGGAATTAAAGTGTTCTGCTTTGTGTTTACATGGATATAGTCAATCCGAATTGAAGTTTACATAAAACAGGTTTATTTGGCTTGATTTAATTCTGCTTTAGGTCTGAGGGTTGGGAAGGGTTCTGATTGGACAGGGGCAAACGTAAAAAAAAACACTCAACAAACCCTTTTTTTTCAGCTACAACATAGAAGACCACATGATAAGAACTATTTTCTTGAACTTATTTTTCTTGCCGATGTCCGTGTGTACTATGTGTAATAAGTCTGTGTGAATGTCCGCATGTTTATGCTTCCGTCCATCCACTCATTTAATTATATCCACGTCTTCTAAGGCTTTATTAAATAAATAGTCTCGGCTCGAGTCCGGGCAGCCATCTTGAATTATGTTGTCACCAGGGCGTCATCGCAACAGAACGAGTGGAATTAAGCATTGACAAGATCCAGGAATTACTTAATTCGGAATTAAAATCAGCCACCTAATTCGGAAAACTACCATTTTCATTCGGATTTAAGTGTTTCCAAGGTCAGTTTAAAAAGGATTTAACTTGTATTCTGAATTAAAGGGGAATTACTGCTCTCATGTAAACGTGGCCAATGAGACAAAAACGTCCCATTCATTCAATGCTGGGGGGCTTTTGATGATCACTGATCCACAGACCTTCCTCTTAGAAAGCCTGTACTTCAATGCACCCTAATCTGATGAAGTCTTCTCTGCTTGAACTTGAACTCCCCAGCTCAGCGTCTCAGGTTCATGTTCGCAGTGATCAGTTCAGGCTCTGTGACCAAACAGAACTTCTTCATCAAATAAAAAGAAGGATTACCCACTTTCAATGGAAACTAAGACACAGAAAATCCCTCTGTTGGGATGATGCTGATGTGTATTTGTGTGTTTGTGTGTGTGTGTGTGTTGCCTCTCCTGGGATCCCCCACTCAGCCTAATCATTGTTTCTCTAACAGATAATTCTTCCAGTTCTCTCACACACGTCTAATGTGTGTGTGTGTGTGTGTGTTAATTAGCTCTGCGCTGGCGCTGGAGTGTGCTCTTCCTTGTAATCACTTAATTAGGGGTGACGGCCCCGATGCTTGTTTACTCAATTAGCCATCCTCTTTAATTATCTAATCCTCAGCAAGTCAACTGTCCTTGTTAGCAAGCCCTGTAATGAAGTAACAGTGACTGTGTGTGTGTGTGTGTGTGTGTGTTTGTGTGTGATATCACACTGATGCCATATATCAACTGATAAAACGTTTTAATTTACAATTAATTGAGCATCCATTGTACGCTAAGAAAAGGTTAATGTAGCTGGTATGATATGCCATGTGACAAAGTGTTGAGATATTAAAGCATCACAAGATATACAGTTTTCAGGGGGCGGGGGGGTGGGGCGCGGGCGGGTATTGTCCCTCCCAGTGGTCATAAGTTTTCATTACAGTTTTCCCAAATTAATTTGAAAAAATACAATTCTTAATATAATGTACATAATCTACAAATATTGCCATAAAACACAGTAATGGTAAAAAAGTATATATAAATTCATTTGTTGTTCTTTTAAAAATACAAGTTGTTTTTTGACGCTCGAGTCATGTGACCATTGTCTTGAAATGTAATTGAGATTTTTGTTTTCATTCAATAGATTTCTGCTGTTTTGATTCTGACATACTACTGTTAGTTTCATGTCACAGATGACCTCAGGTGTGTAGTATAAATTTTCAGTGAAACGGTCCCAAACTTTTGAGACTTTAGGTTGGTTCGTCTTTGGTTGTGCAATTCTTCTTCACAATGTAAACGGTGAAGCAGCACTACACCCAGCAGTTCATGGCAGCAAAAACGGATCAGAAAGCGGCCGCCGGCCTGAATTTATCATAAATTTACAGCATTAAACGAAGCACTGTCGCAAATCTTTGTAGCCAACATGATCAATTATGTTGCTAATCATTTTTGCATTTCTATACATGTTACTCACATTGTGGTTGGTGCAAATCTCGAGACAGTCTATATATTCACCACCTCCCGCGGCAGTAATCTCAAACTCCGCCTATTGACATAGTTCTCTTTTTTGCGTTCTATTTGCAGAGTTATACCAAGAGTAAGAATGTAAGTATGCCCAGAGTTAGTAAAATAAAAGCATGGTTATTTTTCTAAATGCATTTTTTTTGTTTATTTTCCCCTTTTTAAACATGTTGTCTCATATCATTATTATAAGCTCATACATTGTCTTGCCTCATGACATAATCCCACCCCAATTCTAACTGTGACTTATTAAGGAAAGGGAAGCTAGTGTTTTTGCACAGAACAGACTGTATATATGCTCCCCAATTATTTTTTTTTCCACAACACGCTTTCAAACACAATGACACACACTTCATCAAACGCTAGGCCTTGCTCGTGGACCGTTCGCTACTACTGAGCCTCTTGCCTACGATTGCTGTCGCTCTGAGATTCAGCCAATAATGATAAAATCTGCATCAAAAAAAAAAAAAAAGAAAAAGTGAAATCTCATGGTGAGTATGATTGATGGTTGCTTTAAATGGAGGCGTCTAGGGCCGACTCCATTGTTTCTCCTGACCAGCCTTGCCATCCACCGAGCCACCCCCACTCCTCTACTATGTGGATTATGGCCTGTCGTTTATTTAACAGTTCATTTGAGCGAAGGGGCGACCAAGGTGAAGGCAGTGGGAGGCAGAAGGGTTTGGCAGGGTGTCTGTGCTGGGCCGTGGCAGGACGTCCCTTGTTGGACAGTGCCAGGCTGCGCTGCGGGGAGACGAGACAGGGCCTCCCCAGTGGACTAATGCCCTGTAATGAAGATTAAGACTCAGTCAAAGACCAGACTGTTCAGGCAAAGATTGGAGGGAAGGATCGAGGGATGGAAAAAAGAGGGAAAGGGAAGTGAGGATTGAAAAGAGTGTGAGTGGCTTTGAATATTTGGATTATTCATAGCAGGTACTCTTTTTCACAATAATTGACAATAATGGCCAGAGCTTTAAAAACCTGGTGTTCTGGATTACATTTTTTCCTTAGGTTTTTCTATTTTTTTGCCTAAGAAACTTTTTCGTCTAGAAAACAATCCAAGATATTTCAATTTTTATGCCTTACTATAGCCTTGGGTGTAAGGTGGCAGTTAGGCGTACAAAATGACAAAAACATGAAAACACCTACTGTATAATCAGACGTAAGACATACAAATTTTTAAAAAATTAAAAACGCTTTTGTAGAACACATTAAAAACGTGTAAGGCTGAAGGGAAGCATATATGATGACACAAATCATAAAAAGGCCAAAGGTTATAGTTAGGTATAAAAATGGAAAAATGTAGATAAGATAAGGCATGAAAATGCAATTGCATAGAGCCTAATAAGTCACTTGGGGGGCACAAAGCCGAGCCCTCGACTTAATCTGAGGAGAATTAATATGCTAATATGTTTAAGAATAAATGTAAAAAATTTTAAATAAACTAACAATATCTTTTATTTATTGATTTAGAGGGTTGTTGTTTTCATTGTATTATCGTTTATCTCATCTTGAGTTGTAATAAATAGCCCATTTAGCTGGTAATGTGTAAAAGATCAGAGCAGTGAGTAAACCATTTCATGAGTTAGGAATCTGTCCATGAAGTTTGATGAAATGGGGCCCCCCCAAACAGCATCTTGGAATGGGCCCCCACACAGCTAGAAACGACTCCAAGTAAAAATGCAGAAAAGATTTGAATTTTCCATACACAACACAAAATGGACAAAACAAGAAACAAGTTCAAACAACTAAATCACTAACTTCAAAATAAATTTGGTAAATGATATTATGATTAACTAAATAAATGAACATTACTCAGATTTTTTTGATGATTATTACTGAAACAACACAAATTTGACAGCAAATGGGAAGCTGAATAATCTATGCAAAACAAGAAAAGTAACTACTGTACATTGATAGAAAAGCTGCTTTAAGTTTGTTTTCTGCTTAACCACAAGAACAAAATATGATCCTTATTGACGATTTTGTCAATAAGACAAAAACACCCCAATAGCCTTTATTTCTTATCACATGTACCCTTTAGCTCATGTTATACATTATTTATTATTTATATACTTTCCTGTGTCTCGTCCAACAATAACTTTGAATTTAGGCCTTTTTATTCAATATTTATTTATTTCTGATGCTTTACTTGTTTGGGAATTTGAACTTTTAGAAGTGGTATTTCCTTCAACTTTGGTTAACTTTTGGTTACCCTTTAAATGATTTGCCTGTTTGGTTAATTTCTGTATTACCCACACAACGAAACAATCTCACTGCATAAAAATGCTATGTTTTCTATGGCACTGGCTAATGTTTATTGTTGCTGATGAGATTTGGAATTTTCCAACCACAGTATGTGGCATCTATCTGACACACAATCTTGGTTGTGTGTGAACGTGTGCCAGTCTGGTGTCTGGGACTCTCAGAGAGACTAAAGACAGTTAACCAGAGCTGCCTCAACGCACAACACACGGCATGCTTCACTTAGCACTCTGTAGCTAAGAGCTCCCCCAAGACCTGTTACACTGAGACACACTCCTTCTGTCTACGTGCCAATTCCTCATCCGTCACTTCAACATCTCCACTTCTTTCACTCAACCTCCTTCGTCTTCTTTTCGTATCTGTCTCTGTGCGAGCTTTGAAATGTTTTTATTTGAAAGTATTTAAGAGGCCGACGTGATGTTGGGATGTGGAGATGGTTGAACGGATGGGTAGGTGGGTGGGTGCGGAAAGAGGGACCCTTTTTTCACATGACCTTGTGTTGACGGGGCCAGGCCTCTCCCCCCCCACTCCCTGTCTATCTGCCCCAGACGGCCTGTGTCTCTGACTGGGTTGGCAGTTCTTGCCTCTCTTGGGCATTCTGGCATTCCTCCCTGTCATGTCCCCCCCATTCGCCGCCCCCCGCCCCAACCCGCTGCCTCCGGCTGTCCTATATACCCTCCTCTGAGCATTTCCATCTTCACCGGTGCTGTTGCTCTTCTTACAACTTTTTTTTCTGCTCATTCCTTGAATTCATAAATCAAACTTTTGCTTACATTGACTAAATTTAAACTTTTCTTTGTTTACAAAGATTTATTTCTGTTCCAAATCATACCTAGGGATGGGAATTGATAAGAATTTAGCGATTACGATTCCATTATCGACACTGCTGATCGATTCGATTCCTTACCGATTCTCTTATCGATTCAATTGGGTGAGGGATTTAAATAACACAAATGGATTTGTTTGCTGTCTGTTTAATTTCCTGCAGAGATATCAACTCTCTTTTAATCCACCAGGTATAGATTATTTTCACTGGATAATAATATATACAATATATGACACTTTGGCTACAAACATTTGAGAATATTTACATTGCTCCTTTTGAACTTGAAAAGCTTTAGTTTAGCCTTTGTTTACATTTCTATAAAGTGAACCTTCAGTGACGCCGTCCCCGTTGTTAGATGTGACGTCATCAGCCGTGTATGTGAACGAGTGAAAGAGCAAACTAAAGACAACGATCAGTACCAGTTCGTCTCCCGTGTCTGATTACTTGTTATGAGGACATAAACTGGTAGTTACTTGGCCAAAACGGGAGACTTGACAGATATGTTCCAAATAACTGTATTGCAATGTACCTAGGAAAAGACACGTATCTGATTAAAATTTATGACTGCAAGCAAAAAAAGCCATAACCCGAAACTGGCACTGGTTTAAGATCTATGAGAGATGTAGGATGGAAAAGTTGACTTACCAACTAAAATTTAAAGGATATACTCATGAAAAGAACAAGCATGAATCAAGTAACTTCAGTAGGATATATCAGTACTCGCTACACCTCTGGTTATAAATTGCAAATAAGATGAAAAAACAAAACTAAAGTTAACTTTTCTTTGTAATAACTGAACATTAGTTTATAACTGCATACAGGTTAGGACCGTGCATATGTATAAGATAGTAAATCTGATGCCTGGCTGCTGATCTTCAGCCAAACTCTTTCTAGTGATGAAGTACAAAATGTTTCCAGACTTTCCGACGACCCCCCCCCAAAAAAAGAAAAAGAAAACCTTTATCTTCATTGTTTGACACGTAAAAATATTTTTGACGAGCAAGACCACACAATATTTTCTTCTCTCTTACCCTCCCCTGAGTCTTTCTTGGCTCCTTGGCATCGTCGTGTGGATTGTCATGTTATTATCACCAATGCTTGACCAGCATGACCCTCAGCATTCAAGATGTCTGCCTTAATGGACCTGCTGCCTTTTTGACAGACAATGTCAGAGGTCATGTGTGTAAGTCAGTGTGTTTAGTGTCTATTTTGAAGCAAAGTCGAGGAGGGAATGTCCCTAAAAGTGCAAAAGGATGAAGATAATCCTTCAAAGCTTGGTGACTTGACTTATAAATGATGAAGTCAAAGGATGTCAAGTGTTCGTTGTTTTTGATTTAAAAAAATTCCCACTTTTTAATCTAATTCTTCTTAACAAGATTTATTCTTATAATATATTGCAAATTACACAAAATACACTATGAACTGAATAAACTTTTATTGTACTTCAAGGTACTTGTATTGCTAGGAAAGAAAATAACACCTTGAAATGCAGCAAAAACAACTATTAACCTTTACAGATTACTTCTATTACATTATATTGTTGAACCACTATTGTAATAACAATCTTGGGTGGTCATTTGTAAAGGTGTAAAGAGTACTGATATAGTACTCAAGTACAAGTAAGTAATACATAAAATACTCAAGTACAAGTAAAACGTAGCTGAATTAAATAGTACTCAATGTAAAAGTTAAAACTTTACTTTACTTTAACCCCCCATGTTTATTGTTGGTAATACATCTTGCCACAGTTCCCTTGCATACAGTAAACGTCTCATGTATGAACTTAAAAAGGAAGCGATGAAATCTTGCACGATTTGAACTTGATTTATATCTGTATAAAATAAAAGGTTTGTCAAAATGTCTTAGTATAGCTACATCTATTTACAATTTCAAAATTGAGAAAATAACCTCCATACAGTGCTGTTTTGGTGTGGCACATTACGTTTAATCTGATTGGTCGACTATGATGGGATGCATTTGATTGTTGTCTGATCATTTCTTTTTAAACAACAAATAATAATTTACTCAGCAATGGTTGGGTGTAGAAATGTCACAAATGACTTTACTTCTTTTAAAACATATATAGTACAAGTAAAATGACTGATTTAAGAAATATACTCAAAAAAGTACAAGTACCCATGAAAGCAACTCAATTACAGTAAAATAAGTACTTGTGGTCCATTACTTTCACCTATGGTCACTTGAGTTGGAGAATCTTCACTTACATGTGGGAATTAGTGGTTTTGAGTGCAAACTTAAAACACATTAAACCATTGGAACAAACCTGGTGTTCTTCTGCATGAATGTGTCAAATGTGAAGGTTACGTTGCACTTTTCATTCACTATAATCATACAAACACACACTCACACACACACACACACACACACGCACAAGTGTGCATGTGAGGAGACTCATATGACAGCCCCCACAACCGTCAGACTATCGCCCTCCTTCTTTTGTTGGGTGACCCCAGAGAATGTGGTGGGAATGACCACTGAGAGGAGATTATGAAGAGACAAAGACCGCGAGAGGGAATGGGAGAAAAAATAGAGAAACAGAGAGAGAGAGCGAGAGAGAGAGAGAGAGAGAGAGAGAGAGAGAGAGAGAGGGTGAAAGGCAGAAGAAAAGAAAGAGAGGAATGGAGAGAGTGAAAAGAGAGAAAGACAGAGGTCAGGGAGCCAGCTGATGTGAAAGTGCCTCTGATCACCTCGTGCTTCTCCTCCACCCACTCATTCTGTCCTGCTCTATCTGTTCCACTCTTTCTTTTCTTTGGTTCCCACTTAAATTCCTCTCCCAGCGCTTCACTCCAATGGGACGCCGGGTTTTGATTGACGATAACAACAGAGATGCGTCAGTTGCCATCCACACACACACACACACACACTCACACACATACACACTCACACACATACACACTCACACACATACACACTCACACACGCACACACACGAACACAGGGACACAGAGCCATGGCCTTTGAGCGAGAACTCCTCAGAAGGAATAATGACAGCATTCTGCACTCACCACAGTTGGGACAATTCCCACAGACAAGACAGAGAGAGGAAGAGAAAGACCATTTCTTTCTGTCTTCACCTCTCCTGCCCCCCCCACCCCTACACCCCACCTCCTTCCCAACAACCCTGACTTTGTCTGAACCATGTGACCCTTTGCAAATCATGACTATTGGCCAACAAAATTCTGCACTCACAAATATTCAGATTATAAGATGCAACAGCAAAATACATAATTACTATTTCTCTAAAACTTTGATTCATTTGTTTAAAAAAAACCTGAAAAAAGAGAATTGGTGGCTGTAGAAAAAAAACATTTTGAATCCGCTGACTTCACGGTACTTCACTGGTACTGCAATGTTTGAACCATGTGACTTTTTACAAATCATGACTATTGGCCACCAAATTCTGCACTTACAATTGTTCAAAAAAAAAGACGCAACTGTAAAATACACAATTACTATTTTTCTAAAACTTTGATTTATTTGTTTAAGAAACCTGAAAAAGAGAATTGGCGCCTATAGAAAAACCATTTCTGGATCTGTTGACTTTATGGTACTGCAATGAATGTGACCACGTCTGCTCAATGTGTCAGCTTAGAACCCCACCCCATCCATCCATCCATAGACATCCACTGACATAAGAGTTAATGCTGCTCACCACCCTGGCTACAGAGCAGTATTTGGTGATGTATGTTTTGAGGGGATGAAGGTGGTGCTGGTGTCGTTGGTCAGGTTGGGTGGGGGGTGGTGAAAGGTTGCAGAGCCGAATGAAAACATGTCAGTCAGGGTTAAAACACAACCCTGCCCAGAAAAAGAAGAAAGAGACCCATATCATCATTAAGTCATCTTGGGGGCGAAGAAAAAACCCATAAATATTATTTCTAAATCCCCCTTCGACTACTTCGTCACCCAATACGCACACACACACACTTTCCTTTCCTGTAGATGACAGGGAAGATGGGATGATTGGAGCCCTCGTGTGTTTGCACACATGAAGACGACATAAATGGCAGTGTGTATATTTTCATTTTGTCTCATTTTTGAAAATCGCTTCGAGTTCAAGAAATATTTTTGTCCGTCTTGAGCGATGTCATGTAAGTAGACATATAGACGCATGTATAGTGTCTTTGTTTAACTGACAGCAATTCAAATGCTACCAAAAGTAGTGCTTAGCGGTTCTCCCTCATAGCTTGAACTTGAATGGAGCTTGCATGTTCTCTGTTCTCCCACCGTAAAACATGCACGTTAATCACATTAAAATAGAGTGGCATCTAGGGTGTTCCCTACCTTGCGTCTAATATTAGACACCATATAACGCTATGCAGATAAAAAATATGACGATGACAAATGTAAAAATCAAATGCAAAGTTTTAGCGAGTGCTACACATGTGTGACACGCACGTGCAGCCATGCACAGCCACCCTCAGTAACCAGGGGGGATATTTGTGACATTCGTCATTATGAAAAATGACCTACCCCTGTGGCACACTGTGGTGGCAGTGATTATAATATCCAGATAATCATTTCAAACAAATTATCATAATTATCAATCAATCATGAGCCTATTTAAGCAGGGGGGAGGGTTAGAGGACGGCGCTGGTGCTGGGAGAGGGTAAACTATGGCCTGTAGCATTGGATCACTTCTGTGACCCATGAGCCTCCCTCTGTCCACATCATAGCCCTCATACATTAAGGGCAATTTAGCTTGTGGGTTTACACACTCAATATATCTGCTTGATATGAAGAAGGAAACAATGACCTGGGGTGCACACACGCACGCACACACACTCACAGCTGACCCCATTGGGCTCCATGATCTTTCAACGTTGAGTGGGAAAACGCTACGTGTAGGTCAGGGTTCATTTCACTCCCTGTCATATTCTCATTTACAGCTGATGCAACTTCTAAAGCACTCATTTACTGCAGGGTTTAAATTGTAATAAGGAGGAAATAACAATAAGGGGTTGATATTGTGAAGAAGTCTTTGTCTCTCTCTCTCTCCCTCTCTCTTGCAGTCGGTTGATAACGACAAGGACTGCGCTATGATATAGGGTTATTGGGTTTATTCATTGTTGTTTGTTGCCAACACTTTAAGTCTTTTTGTCACATCCTTGTACCTAAGAATGGGTTTCCCTTGCTTACGTTTACCTTCACAGAACTAAGAATACAGCAGTTGTCTTAGAAGTCTTTCATTTTCAATGCTGTGTACTGTACATGGCCTTGCCATCTGAGACCCTCCTCAATTAAAATGTCTTCCATACATGGTAGACCATCTGGCACAATGCAGGATGGATACGTTTGCAGCTTTGTCCTTCCAGAATATGTTCATAAAAGCCCTCAACTGTCTCATCATGTAGGCATGGAGCTTCTTGGTTTGACAGCGGTAGATAGTCCAGGATTCAGCACCATAGTACAACAGTTCCTTGCTGTTTACTCTGGTGGAAACGTGTCTGTTTTTCCATAGCCTATCATACAATTTGCCAAAGCAACTATTCCTAATCTCTTTGTCTATTTTGGCATTGTTGGAGACTATGTGTGAAGAAGTAAATGTAGCCAAAAAAGAAAAAGACAGTAGATGGGTTTGCATTGCCTTTTGAAATGTGCAAAATGTAAATGTGTCGCACAAGCATTATGGAAACACTTTTTGCACAAATACGCATCACAGAACGTGACGTACATGGTCACATGACCACTTCTCTCCAAGAAAACATGGCACGGTACATGTAAACAGAGACCGGGACATTTCTAAGCATTATACTTAAAAATGATTACTGCCACATTAGACAAAAAACAATAAAGGAAGAAGAAACAAGGTTTGGAACGTCCATTTTCCGGCAGTGATGTCTCGCGAGTTGACATTTCATGGGAGATGCGAGGCTCCAAAACCACCTTCAATGGAAACACGTTCAAAGTGCAATCATACTTTGTCGACATTTAGAAATATCGCTTACATTTTGCGCAAATCTGTAATGGAAACCCAGCTCGTGACGTGTGGCAAGACAGAAATACATCTAACAGTTATGGGCTCTTTAAGTCAGACTAATAGGAAAAGAGGGGCCAAACAGAAAGAGTAACAAGGGCCTGATCATCTTAAAGAGACATTTCTCTGTATCTTTTCACGGCAAATCCCCTGTGAAAAGCAGCATGAATTGATTCAATCTCAGCGGTATTGAGAGGTGAATGAATGGGGCTTGTAGAGAGACATGGAAAATTGAGTGAGAATGAGAGATAGAATAGGAGAGAGATAGATAGTAGCCTTAGGGGGGAGATGATCGTCTTGGGAAAAAAGCAATCAGTGCTCATTGATTTTCCTGGCTGGTCGAATGGAGGGTGTCTATCTGGAAATCATTATCTGCCATCTGATCTGCTGGAGTGTTTACACACGTCGGCATGGACAGCCGCGCTCTTCTGAAGATGGGGATTAACACGCACACACACACACGCACACACACACACACACACACACACACACACAGTGCGCACTGTCCTCTTTTTCCTCCTTAGTATCCCTCTAACACTCTAAGTCTAAGGAATCCAAAGAGAAACACAAGTCGTCTAAAACCCTATTAACTTTCTCACCTCGAGACTTAAGTGTGTGATGGGAGTCTAAAAAAGAATATACATAAGCACAGCCTAGACAGCAAAAACAGACAGATAGTCCTGTTTTGAATGGCCAGACCAGTCAGAGCCGCACAATCCCTGATCCTATCGCCAATAGCTTCCGATCACAATCTATAGCTACAACAACACTGGCCTGTCTGCTGTTAAGGAGAGGAGAATGAAAAGCAACGAAGACGATTGAATGAATAAGCAAAGACGGGATTCAGACAGCAGATCTTTTTAGCTGCTTTCGGACACAAAGATCTTTGCCACTTTAGGTTGTATGGGTGGACGGCAAAATAATGACAACCATGAGATATGAGTGAGCACACTTATTTAGACATTATTTTGTTCCTTTATTGGTATTGCTCTTTTTTGCATAGGCCCAGGCCACGAGCTTATACAAATACGTACTTCTGAAAGTATTCTAACCATATTCTTAGGGTTATCAGCATTTTTTTTAAATTTGTTTGCCTATTAGCATGATTCTGCCAAAAGTACTTAACGGACTTTGACAAATTTTTAACCAAAAGTAGAACTTACACCATGGAAGATTCCATTACATTTTGGGGAGGATCCAGATCAATATACAGATTATGGATCAGTTTTAGAAATGGAAAAATCTCTAACGCTTGTCATTGGCAAAATGGTAAAGTTTGTAAATGTCAAATCTGTATTAAATTTGACTCAGCTATGTCGGGTTGGTTCCTTCATCACTCTACCAAGATTCATTCAGGATTCCGCAATTTCTTCGAAAAAAATTTGAGGTTTCCATACATTTTGGACGTACGGTATCATTTTCTACAACCCTAAATGTGTGAAAAGTGTGAATGATGATGGTATCCAGATAACTGCCGATATCTGGCAAAGAGGATATTTGGCACTCTTTATCCATCTATCCATTTTCAAACCCACTTGCTCCTTTTCAGGGTCACGGGGGTCTTGTTTATATATTTGTTAAAAAAAAAAAAAAAAAAAAAACCTTAAAGATGATACCTCTGAAATGGGAAAATGAGCAAAAGCACATCTATCACCACTGCTAAAGGGTTGCACCCTACACAACAATTACCTTTGTGTCTTAATCAGGCGTAGCTAGCGAGGCTAATGGCTGCATGGTGAGGTGACCGTGTTTTTGTGAGCACATTTATGTGTTAACTCGTGCATATGCTCATACCTTCTGTGTTGAATGAGTCATGTCATAAGAAATGGCTCATGCATAATTTCATTCATATTCATAACAGGCATGTGGTCGTCCACTGCTTGATGATCTTCACCACAAAGCACACTCTGCATAATAACACGTGGCCGGCCCAGTGTGTACTCATACATGAGACTGTGTTTGATTATATGTTGTTTAGATGGCCAAACTTTATTAGTACTTCATGGTCCTCCTGTCACACATGTATGTGCATGAGTACATGTGTTCCAGTTTGGGTGTGTCCGTGCCCGTGTGCAGATCCAGTGAGGAGTCTAGAGGTCTTTCTCACTCTCAGGGTGGTGATGAGGTAGTTTATAAATCCAAGTAGGTTTTTCCACATGGTATGAACATGTGGGGAATATGGAACAGCCCAAACCACCTGCGGTTAACTCTTAAAATAAGCTCATTGACTAATGTAGGATTTCAAATCAGCTCGGCAGCCCGTGATTTACATGCCTGCCAGGCTGTTTACAGAAGGTGAAGCAACAAGACCCTTGACCTAAAATGCAAATGAGTAAATTTACGTGATTTTGTTTTCTTAAGAACAAAAACTAGTCATAAATTTAAGCCCCACTGATGTAGACTTTTAAAGTAATGGTGAGGGCTGTGCTAAAAGACATCCTGTGACGGACTGCGTGAATAAAATGGTGCATGTTTTTGAATTACTAAGTAGTTTCTGATCAATTCTTCAGATGAAGGTTTGCTCATTTCGACCAACAGCAAACTTAATCATTTAAACTACTTTATATATTTTGATGTAGATCAGAGGTGTCAAACTCATGTTATTTCAGGAGCCAAATACAAATAAGTTTGATCTCAAGAGGGCCGCAGATGTTGGGAATCAAACAATTTAGACTGTTGTCCTACTTTGCATTTCCATGTACTGTATAGATTAAATAAAAGCATGTATGTAACGTATATAAGGTACAGACAATATCCAAGCAATCGGTGAAAGCAGTGGTGGGCTGTCAGGGCCAGCAAGGCATTCTCTGCTGGCCTAAACATACACAGAAAAGTCAATGTATTGGAGGAGTGCAAGCTTATATACTTTTGGTGGACTTATTAAAACTTTGTTGACTAATCTCTTAAAATCAGCTTTTATTTTTGAGGTTTTCCAGTATCCGTGATTCTAGTTTCCTACTCTTAGATGTGAATGCGAGCTTGTTGATTTTAAATACTCTGGAAATGAAGTGTTGCTTGAACAACCTACAGTATATTAAGGTTGATGTAATGTGTATTTGTGATTCTGTATGGATTCTCAAGCTGTGATGCCATATTGATGGTATTATGAGGTGTATTCATTTAGGTTGGACTAAGTAGGATGTCACTGAAGGCCAAAGGGTGAAATGCACAGCCCGCCACTGGGTGAAAGGCAGCAATATGATTGACATTTGGGGAAAGTTTGTAAAATAATTTGAGGATTGAGCAGGATTTTGGAAAAATTAGGTTTGTTTCAATAATTCAAGAGTAAAAATGACTTCCATTGGGTTCTACAAGCGTGAGAAAACTGTAAACCCCTGCAAATATTGTTGAGTTTCATTGACTTTGTGGACAAATTCAATAAACAAATACATCTGTTGAACTGTTATGTTTTTTAAAGTGTATTTTTGCATGGATGCCAATATTTATGATTGGACATGATACGGTGATTTAAAATTACTCACAATTTCTGCTTAATTTAAATAAATAATTCTCATGAAAAGTTTACAATTTTTGGAAATTTGGCAGATATTTTACACCCCTTTGCAACCCTACTGTGATATCCACAACTCAATTATTTGGTTTATTTGTTTTGCCATTTTTACTTTCCCCTACGGGCCGATTTGGATGTTTTAAAGGGCCACATTTGGCCCCCGGGCTTGAGTTGGACACATGTGATGTAGATACTGTATAAGACGCTACAGTATTTGACTTATTGCCATCCCATTACCAACCATTGATCTTCCCTCAGTCACAGGCCTGAGTTGGAGCTCCCTGCTCTGGATCACAAAGCTTGTGTGTCCTCTACTGCAGCCATTGTTCTTTCACAGACCATTAGGTGGACATGAACTCCTGGGCCGTTGTGTCTTGACCTGCTGACACTGACTGTAAAAACAAACTGCCCATCCTCTCCAATAAATTTATCACCTCATAAAGTGGTCAGTGGCTGGTCAATGAGTCGTATCGGTCACAGCATTAGGTGTGTGTGCTTCTGTGTGGGTGTGAGGAACTTCTGTGCATGTGTGGAATGCAGTGGATTGCATATTAATGTCTGTTAAGTTTTTGTTCCTTAGTAGAAAGAAATATGCAGGCAAAATGGACAAAATTGCAGAAAATGTGCTTTTGTCTTCTGAGATCTTTCTGTTTTACTCACACGTTGCTTTTCTGAACAAAAGCAGGAACATATAAAGATATTCTTTATTTTAAAGTGTTTACATGGCGGGGTGAAGATTTTTAATCATCTTTGCACAATCACGTGACTGCACTTTTGCATAAGAGCTGGGAACTGCAATTATAATGGTATTTTAGCTGTTTAAAGATATGATTTTTATATTGTGTGAGTATGCAGTGTTTATCTAGTGTGAGTGAATATACTGTACATGTGTTTGTCATTTTAAAGTTGGAAACCAACGCTTAAGAATAGATGAGTGTGCTCGGATGTTGGTGATTTGTTTAATTAATTGTAGTGTGTAGGTAATGTGGCTGGCTATTGGTCCAGTGGGGAACTGAAGATGGAAATTAGCTTTGGCTCCAGTCCTGCATATTCACAGGTTTTTGTTTTGTTTTTTTTTTTAGCATTTTCTTGTTTTTAATATGCATTGTCCCTTGAAAAAATAAGCAAATAAAAATAAAATACAATGAACTCAAGGGTTTAAATGCAACAAACATAAGAAACATTTTAAAAAAGAGCAATCAGAGAGCACAAACCTCTGTCATTCACCAAATACCCTCTTGGCCAGATATTTTGACAGTTATCTGGATCAGTGATCCTGATCATGGTACCATGATAATTTACGCTTTAAAAGGCTTGGAAGGAATTTCCACCCCCTCCCATTAGGTCCAAATGTATGGAACTCCCAATTTTTAAAAAATCAAAATTGTGATGAAATACAGATCTGATCTAAATGAAACTTGGAGGTGTTTATTAAGGAACCAACGCGATATACCAAAGTCAGATTTCATAAAGATCAGTCAATTACAAACCAAGATTTGGATTTTTGATGAGAGATAGGGATTGAAACTGATCCAGAATCAGATCCAGAATCTGATCTGGATCCCCTCCAAAACTTAATGGAATCTTCTATGACAGGGGTGTCAAACTCATTTTAGTTCAGGGGCCAAATACAGACCAGTTTGATCACAGAGAAATTTTAACATTAATGAGCCTTAGTTTGCACTTCCAGGAATAGATTTCATATAAAGTATATGAGACCGACAATAACCAAGCAATAGGTGACTTTACACTTAAATTCACTTATATTTCCTTTATATTATGAACAATTGTTATTTAATTTAGTAGAATAATTTGAGGAAGTTTGCAGGATTTAGATTTTTTTTTAGTTTTTCATCAGTTTGAGATAAAAATAGAAATTAAAAAAAAAGACTGCCATCATGTGATATAAGCATGGGACATTTGTAAATGTGTATCCATGTGTATTTGGAAGGGTTGAGATATCTACAACTCCCTTTTTTTGTAATTTACACAATTTGTCACTTTTACTTTCTCATGCGGCCCGAATTAGATGCTCTAAAGAGCCAGATTTGGCCTCCGGGCCTTGAGTTTGACACGTGTTCTGTGCCATAAAGTTAATCTTTGGTTAAAATGTGTTCATAATCTGTTAAAATTTAATCCCGCTATCAGACAAACACATAAATAATCAGCAGGAAAAATATTACATCCTTGGTGGAGGTAATGACTGCCACATGGGGTGACCATTGGATTACATCTGTAACTTCCAAACACAGAATAAAATGTGACCTTTATGTTAACATATATACAGTACGTACTATTATCAAGAAAAAAAAAGCTCAAAGACAAGCTGGCAAAGAATAATAAAGCCAAATAGCCATTCCTACCTTTTTGATGCAGCTGTCTGCAGAGTCTTCCTCATGGTCATTTATCATCTGGTGTAAACACAAAAAAGCAAAGAATTATATTTCATATCATTAAAAAGCAATTTGCTACACAATACCTGACATGACATGAATTGAGCTTTGGCCAACATCTAAAACCAAAAAAACTAAACAAAAATGAAGCAATGCATATAAAAGAATATTGATTCCAGCATTTCAAAGGACGTCAGAATCAATTGTGGGTGTTCACAGTTCATCACACAGACCTTCTGAGCTGTGAATGTGACCAAAGGGATACAATAATGGACCGAGAGGTCACAAAAACACACTCCGAACCAAACATAACACTGCACACGTTCAGATGAATGAATGCCCCACGCTTGACGCTAATTCCCTGCTTCAGCGTTTCAGGAAATTTTACTGGGTATGTGTGTCAGTGTGTGTGTGTTGTGTAATTAAGCCTTCAAGCAATATTTACTGGGGCAGATGGGGTGGTAGAATGCTCTCAGTGTCTGCCAGAGGAAATGAAGGAAGTGCGGAATGATGAAGAGATGGGGCTGCGTCGCTGCAATGAGAGGCCATTTCAGTCTCTTGGCCTGTCTGTCTTTTTCTCTCCCTCTCTGAAGCCCATTGATGCCAAAGGAAGATCAAAGAGGAGATCCAGACTGTTTTTAGAGCAGTTAAAGGTGTGGTGGAGGATCAGCATAGTACTTTACTTAGTTTAAGGTAAATTAAGCCAATAAAACTCCCTGGAGCGTAGACACATTGCCTATCGGAGCCATCCGGTTCCTGCTCCCGATCCTCCCCATGAGGCCTTCTAACAGTAGACGTGTTGTTAGCGTGTTGTGACAAGACTTGCTGCCTTTATATTAGAGCTGACATATTAAAGTTTCTTTAACCTTGCGGTCCAATCATTATTGGGAATGAGACATTTATCGGCGATGGGATCTCCCAATGAAAACCAAGCAAACCATGAGTACAGCAACCTCTTTTATTCACCTTTCTAAAGAAGGCCTCAGTTCACAGGAAGTGATTATGGACTGTGTGTGGGACTTTCTGTCATGCCCACATATGAGTCTCTCTAAATGAATCTATCTGTTAGACTACATTTTTTCTGCAGTCAAAGAGAGGAACAGTTCCCTGAAAGCCCTGTGTGCTTTACCCTCACTTTGTATTTCCTTCAACTCATTCAAGATTCAACCCGATGAGAAAAGAAGCACCAGACACCATGATTCCCAAGATCAGAGGAGTCAAACATGTTTTAGTTTAAGGGCCAAATACGGACCAGTTTAATCAAAAATGGGCCACACATTTTAGGCGGGAAAACAATTATTCTGCTATAAATATATGTAAAGTAATGGAAGTTACAAACAATATCCAATATTTGAATTTCCTCGAGTTTGTGACCAATTTTTAGTCAATTTGGGAAAAATTTGTGGAAGAATTTTAATAAAAATGCAAAAATTTTCGAAAAGACATTTTTTTTCAACAATTTGCGATTAAAAATGACTGCCATCATGTGATAAAAGCATGGGGAAACTGTCAGCCCTGGCAAATGCCGTAGATATTCATTAATTCATATGTATTTGGAAGGGCTGATAATTCTGTATTTCCAACTTTATTCTGCGGGCCGAATTTTGATGTTGTAAAGGGTGAGATTTGGCCCCCGGGCCTTGAGTTTGACAGATGTGTCCTTGATGAAGTAATGATGTTCAAACGGCCAGTAAGTGGAAATCACATATATACCTTCTCTGTGTGTTTTAGCCCTTCTATTATCCTCAAATATTATATATTTTACCCTTGGGGTCAATCTGACCCCAGGGATATTTGCTTCAAGAAAAGGAGTTTTTTTTTTTAGTTTATTTGTTGAATACAAATAAATAATATACATATATAAATAATAAAACCTTGACCTATTCTCTAGCGCCACCATCCAGCCAAGCTTTTAAATTAGAATTAATTTATCTTGAATAGTTTTTATTTAAATCTTCTCAAATTTACTGACAATATTAATTACCACAAGAGTATGAACCCTATTGGTTGTGGTGATGATATTGATATTTCCTGCAGCATCAAATTAGGAAAAACCAAAACAAACAACTGAAGTGAACTTTTTTTTTTTTTTTTTTTTTAATAATGAACATTGAAAGGGGTCAAATTGACCCCAAGGATAATAGAATGGTTAATTAAATATTATTAGGGCCTAGATTTTCAGACTTTCTGTAAACAAACACAAGAGCTATTCTCCTCTACTTCACTGTCACTGTGAAAGAGCTGTTCCAAAACCTCATTGACAGTAAACGTTTTTCTTTGAGGGCATTTTCGAGAGAGAGAGAGAGAGAGCGAGAGAGAGAGAGAGAGAGAGAGAGAGAGAGAGAGAGAGCAGATTGCTTGCAATACACAGTTAGACAAGTTTTACACATCTAAGACAGCTTGGGGTCAAAATGACCACAGAGGATTATCAATGCATGTAAAATGCGTTCAGCAGATTGAAAAAAATATCATTATGATAATGTTATGCTTAATCAACTGTAACCATAAAATTAGGAAAATCAACTATTATTTATTAAATGATAAACATTGAATGGGGTCAAAATGACCCAAAGGATAACAGGAGGATTAATTAATAAATTTTTTGAGAGTTTGATGGGCCTAGATTTTTTGACTTTCTGTGAACAAATATAAGAGTTATCTACCACCAAACAGACGACAAAACAAACAAACAAAAAAAAAAAACATTTTGAAAAATGAAAATTGGGTTGATATGTCCCATTGTGTAGTAAAAAAATAGACTGTTGAACACAAAACATGAGAATGCAACTGACAGTGAGAAAGAGTGCAGAAGCAATGGGTTGGGGAGGGGGAGGAGTGATGGGTGTGGGTGGGGGGGGGGTCTCTGCTGTTCTTCTAGCTCACAAAACCAGCTGCAACAGTTTAGAAAACCAACAGCTTGGCTGGGTCATCTAAAATGCTACCAGGCGTTCGACAAGTATAGGACGATCTCTGGACTTTCCCTCTTTTTCTGTTCTGCTACAAGCCAAGTGTAAATATGTGTGTGTATCAAATTGTGGAAGAGTAACCTAAAACTCCCGAAGACATCCAAGCCGACATGAGTGGTTTTAGTGAGGCCTTAATGTCTTTCAGCTTTAGAGTGGGGGGTCGGAACAGTGTCTATGTGTGTGTGTACGTGTGTGTGTGTGTTTTGAATCCCTCTCTGAAATATACAAATTACAGAGTTTCTTGTGTTTTAATTCAAAGATTTTTTTTTTTTTTTTTTTTTTTTAAAAAAGAACAAATCTGCATTTTCTTAAATTAAAATCCAATTCGGGCCTTTTTTGTTTTGTGTTTTTGTAAACAGGCATCTCCATGGTAACAAGAGAGGCATGCACAACATCAGCAGATTTAAGATAGTGACAGGTGAAGATAGTTTTACTCAGAAGTAGAAGTACTGTTACTCAATTAAAATTGTACTCAAGTACAAGTAAGTCATACATAAAATACTTGAGTACAAGTAAAAATTTGCTGAATTCAAAGGTACTCAAAGTTACTATTTACTTTCACCCCTAACATTTAGATTAAAAAAACTACTGGAAGAAAATGTATTAAAAAACAGCTCTATGTGTCTGATGATGTATAATCAAAGATACTAAACACAATTAATTAGGATAAGTTTGATTAGTTTTATGTGAACTATATGTGTATATATATATATTGATAAATAACTGTACATGAATATTGATATATTGTATATGTACATTGCTAAATAAGGAAACATCTGATGTTAAAGCCACATGTTGCAGGAATTGTTAATTGGAACGAGGTCCGACTGTATGAATGTTGTTTATTTTTAAAAATTGTTGTAAATTGTATTGGCGTGGACTCCAGGAAGAATAGCAATGGCTCTAGTCAAAGTTAATGGATATCCAAATAAAAAGATACAATAGATATGTTCTATGTATGTTTTTGGTAATGAATCTTGCCACGGTTCCCTTGCATACAGTAAACATCACATGTATAAACTTAAAAAGGAAGACACCAAATCTTGCACAATTGGAACTTAATTTATTTTCCACAAAGGCATCTATACAAAATAAAAGGTTTGTCAAAATATTATTTATTAAAAACAAAACACCAATGAATTCAATTAAAAAAAAAAAAAATGATCATGCTCAAATAACTTTTATTGTGAAAAGATATAAATTGCAGTTGATGTTGTGTCATTTCTATGTATTTTGTCTATTTCTTACCCATCCATATGGATTATGTTCAATGGTCTCTTCAAAGAGACCAATTAATGTAAATAAAGAAACAACTACAAAAAATAATAATTTACTTACTTATAGCTGTTTGGTGTAGAAATGTAATGAATTACTTTACTTTTCTAAAATGTAAAAGTTGAATTACTGATTTAGAAATATACTCTAAAAAGTAGAACCCATAAAAGCAACTCATTTACAGTAACTTGAGTACTTGTAATCCATTACTTTCACCTCTGGTTTTACCCACCTGCAGAACTTCCACTGACAAACATGCTGAACTGGAATTATTGTAGCTTTGCCACAAACAAATAAATAGGCAAATTATAGGAGAGGAAAATGTGATTAGCCACCAACCAATGCAGGTATGATTTATTGCACGTGTCACCTTCGACTCAAAATGACTTTTAATCAGACTTGCAGAGACAGGTTCAAACACAAACTGGCCTATGTCGAGTCAGAAGCATTTTCCGCGAGACACACAAGGAGGTAAAAATTGTCCATTTGTCCTGTATCTAACCTGCTGAATGCTGACATGTCAATGTGTCTTATATGGAAAAGAGAAAACACTGAAGTGAGAGTAATTAAAAGATGTTTGTCTGGGCGCACAAGCGTACCTTTTTGGGCCCATATGACCTGAAAACTAAACAAACTGAGTGGTGGTTTGATGAAAGTGCAGCCACCTGCAGAACGCTTCCACCCAGTGCCTGTCCAGACTCTCATTAAGTGCACATGGAACGCTAGTGTGCACGTCTACATAGGTGTGAGCACATCTGTGTGTGTATCCCATCATTTTAGTGACGTGAGCTTTCGTACTGGTTGAGAAGGAAAACCCCACCATTATTATTCCATCGTCCAGCTCTTGTTATTGGACAGAGTCAGGAGTTTTTCAACACTACTTTAGCACTATTCATATTGACATGCCGTGATGACCAAGCGTCTTTAGGAAAACACAACATGGGGAGTGAGACTAACCAAGAGGACTCAGTTCATGTTTATACAAGATCAGTCACAGCCTGAAACCCATGACCCAGCAAAATCTCAGAGTAATTCCAAAAACTCTCTTATTTGAAAATACAGAGGTGAACGTAACAGATTACAAGTACTTATGTTGCTGTAATTGAGTTGCTTTTATGGGTACTTGTACTTTTTTTTAAAAGTATATTTCTAAATCAGTAATTTTACTTGTACTTAAAGCTGCAGTTTGTAGAATCCTCTCTCCGCTCCGTTTTGAAACCAAAACTGAAACTTAGCCTCCCTTACCTATTAACTTTGTGAACGCTCTTATCAACTTTTTTCTCCATAGAGACTAGTGACAAATGTAGGGACTTTATCTTTTTGTTCTCCTTATGTTTGTGGCTTTAGACTGTTGCTTCTACATATCAGCCTGCTTTTTTCCCACTTGATTTGCTGTGTAACTGCTTTTTCTAAACTAGCATACTTCTGTTGGAACAACCTCCATTGCATTTGTACGTGAATGCGCCTGACTTCAGTCGAGCAGCCAATAGTATTGCCCAAAACAACCCATGGAGCACACGTGTTTGTAGAAAGATCTCTGATTCCAGCGTAATGCTCCTGGATTTATAAATGTCTTTTACAGAGCCAGGAGAAGGAAATGAGATTCACTGTCAACTCAGAACACTTTGGATTACAAAATGCTCAAAGATGATTATGGATTTTTGACCAAATGGCGCCAAAAATCCTTACATACCCCAGCTTTAATTACGTTTTTAAAGAAGTAAAGTAATTCATTACATTTCTACACCCAACCGTAGCTGATTATTCCATTATTTTTTTGTTTTACAATGTTTAACAGACATTGTGAAACTACAAAAAAATGAAATGACCAGACAACAATCAAATGCATCACATCATAGTAGTCCAATCAGATTAAACGTAACTGTTATTTTCTCAGTTTTAGAGTTCATAAATGTAGCTATAGTTAGAGCCTGGGAATTTTTATTCTTTATTTTAAATTTAATTCATTGGTGTTATTTTAAAAAAGAATTGTACATTTTGACAAACCTCTTATAAGATTTCATACAGATGCCTTTGTGGAAAATAATTACTGTATGCAAGGGAATCATGGCAAGATTGGGGTGAAAGTAAGTAGTGTCTTTCACTTTGAGTAGCTACTTTTTTTTTGTGTTCTATGTATGATGTACTTGTACTTCCACTTGAGTATGATATATTAGTACTCTTTACACCTCTGTGAAAATACAGAAGAATAGATATCCAGTCCACACAGGACCCTTAAGAACATGTGGTGGCTACATACGCTGCTAAATTTAGCCCCTGAAAGAATGACCAATGCAGTAATCTTTAAACGATTCTCCAATGACAAGGATGAATAAGTAGCTCCAGTAACCACAGGAGATCAGAACCATGCAAAGCTTCCTCGAAAACATCGACACTGGTGAGACAAAAATCGAGGGCCCCACTTGAAGCTTCGCATCGTAGGAAAATGTTAGCATGCTGTTGCCAAAAACAATTCTCCTCAACTCTGGTAAATGTGAGGCAATACAGCTCCACGGCCCAGAAGATGGCCATGGATGTCACAAAGCCACAAGTTTCCAAAAAAACCAACTGCACACAAACCTCAGGGCTTTTTGAATCAGGGCCTCGACTGACAACCCAAGAGCCACAGGAAGAAAACCACAAATTGAAAGTTTTGCTACGCATTTATTGGGAATGCTTTAGTTTCTTTGCATTCTGACAAAACTTCATTGTGGTGGCAAATCACTGGATGGATTATTGATCTTCACATTCAGTTGGGAGCAATCGACAGGGAATGTTCAGACAGAGGAATGAACTCCAGACAACATGAGACAGAAGCTAAAATCTGTTCTTAGAGGACGGGAATATACCATGCATCCATCCATTCATCCATCCATCTATCGTTCCTAATTTCTCACTGAATGACTGTTGGTGGAAAACTTAACTCACTCCTGCCTATGAGGCAGCAAAATCTGCATTAACTACCAGGGCTTACAGTTTACTGCTTTGTTTATTTCAATTTCTTGATAATAAAGCAGTTCCTTTCCTGCGAAACAGGGTTCCACATCTTATATGTGAGGAACATAAGCTATTTTTGGCCTTCCCAGAATTTCTATCAATGATATTCACCCAAAGCGGCAGTATTTATTTAAAAAAAAAAACCCATCTTAAAAAAGCTTCTCAATCCATATGGTAGCGTACGATAAGAAAACAAAAGGTATAAAGTGTCACGATCTAGGCTATTAAGTTCTTTGGGTTATTAGTTCAAACTCTTATTTAGTTGGTGTGTATGTGCTTTTGTTAGTCTTGTGTGTTGATTTATTTCTTGAGTTATGTCTGATAGGGATGTGAATCTTTGGGTGTCTCACGATTCGATTCCAAATCGATTCTCGTTTTAACCGATTCTCGATCGAAGCGATCCTCGATTCAAAAATTGATACAATGCACAGTGTGTTAAGGCAAATTATGGCATCAAAACAATACAGTTTGTATAAGATAGTTTTAAATAAACTGATTCCATTAATGTATTCACACAAAAGACAAAAGGTATCATTTATTCATGCTAAACAAATAAAAAAACACACACTCCTTGTGCTGTCTATGTAATACATTGTACGTTGGGGTCGTTTCCTGTTGGAATCATGTCATAAACTGTAAAGGTCTGGGTGAGTTTGTGTGTTTTGACGTACCACTGTTGCCATAGTAGTTGAAATTTGCCATCTTGAAAGCCCATGGCCTACTGGTCTCTACTAACTAAGTTCTTGTATTTTCGGCTTGAAAAAACATATGCTTGTGAGTATGTTTAAATGTGTGTTTGTGAAAGATAAGCATCAATTGTGTGTTAAATAAATCACCGGCAATCACGATAAATGTTAGCATGAGCATATACATGGGTTTTCCCATAGACGTTAGCATGAAGCGAGCAGACTTTTTGTATAGTGGTATTTTCTATTTATGAGAACACTAATATGTATTTGTATGTTCTGTTTACAGTGTTATAGAGTAAAGACTAAGCAGATCTACTGAATCAGAGTTAAAAAATCAAATTTTGACGTTTATGTTTTATTTTTTACTATTGAATAATTATTTACTTAAAGTATAACTCCTGCTCCGTGCATCCTTTTTTTAAACCCTTTCAAATGCGTCCTCAGCACTTACCACTTCACAATCACAATGAAAGTACACCTTTATCATCACACA
The DNA here is from genome assembly GCF_900634775.1 of Gouania willdenowi. Lineage (NCBI taxonomy): Eukaryota > Metazoa > Chordata > Actinopteri > Blenniiformes > Gobiesocidae > Gouania > Gouania willdenowi. The sequence goes on along the minus strand of NC_041050.1, from coordinate 35,607,727 downwards.
ATAAAAACGTTGCTGAACATGCTACAGACAAATGGTGATCGTAGGCCTAAACAAATGCTTTAAATGACGTTAATATTTGAGGCGCTGCTTAAAGACATGGTAGTAATTTAAGAAGGAAATCAAATTTAGAGGGTTGCAGTGTTCGTACAACAATGAAAAGCTTTGGTATTTCCATCTGTAGGACTAAACTGGGGGGATTCTGTCCATAATTCTGTTTAAAAAGAAGCATAAAGAAATAGTTCTTCAGCAATATGGTGATCATTAATTACTACAGGTATCTGCTTGTTATTTCGAGTAAAAAGTTGCAAGATATGGTATATTATTTGTAAAGGAGGTATGGTTAATGTAAAAAAACTATTATTTCATGGTTTCTGTATTATATTGCATTGATTGTTTATTCACATTCTAGTTTTCAAAGAGTGAGTAAATTGGGATTTTGTTAAAGTTTAGATAAGATACTAAAGATAGAAAGACAAGTTTATACTTCTTCTTCCTTCTTCTTCCTTTTCATTCATGTAAACTGAGATCCGTAAGAATTTGAGAATGCAAGACATTGCTTTGTTATTATTTCTTCATGTTTATTACCTCCGCCAACTGCGAAGCGCAGAGCGGAATTTATTGTTTTACACTGTGTTTGTCAGAAAATGTTGATAATGAGACAAGGAACAGGTGATTACATTTAGGTGATGTTCTGAATTACCAAAAATGAGAAAATGCCACTCATAGAAATCACAACATAGGTGGATGTCCCTACTCCTTTAAGCGCGGTGGCTTATGGGTAATGTAGTAGTAGCAGGGAAGTGCGTGTTGTATCCTTTAAATCACAATGTGAGTGGACATGAGCTACTTGGCAGAAGTCTGCGCTTTCTTAATGCTCTAGTTTATTTAGTTTGAACTGTTTTTAAGATGTCTTTTACATATCAAAATAAATAAAGTGGTGTCACAGTAATGTACAAGTCTGATCAGCTTTGCCTCACACTTATCATGCAGCACCAGAGATTAGTCTGTTGCCCAACCTACCATCCAGATGGGTTAGGGTGCGCCCTGTGACAGACCCAGGACCTGTTGGTGAGATAGAGCTTAGTGCACAAAGGTTGGATTTTAAAGGCAAACACACACATCTATTGTGCAGCGCTGCATAGTCACGGCCACTTGTCAAACACAAGCGTCTGATATTTACTGAACCAGCTTTGACCCGGTACGTCCTCAGAGTCTTTATGTGATTTATGAAGAAAATGCCTGAGTGAGGGTTTAATCATTGACTCTGGACAGGCTTGTCTCATCCTTTTTAACAGATTGTTTGATTCACTGGTCCTGCAGGAACATGCAGTCTACATGACACATGCTGGCTAAAAATGAATCAAATATTTACATCCGGACTTCGAAAGATAAGAAGTTAGAATGAATGTTTTGGGTGAAAAGTGATGCTGCCAATACAGGATTGCAGTGTTTCTCAAATAGGGGTACGCAATGGCACTACAGGGGTACTTGAGAGAGAAAAACTGGAGAATTAATAAACAAAAGTGTTAAAAATATGAAGTTTGATGTCCATTTTTAGTTAGAAAAGATAATCATTGATGATGAATCTGATCATTTGATTAGATCAGTGGTTCTCAAACTCAAACCCATTCTCTTAAATCTGAATCCAAGTTCCCCCTTTGTCCGACGACAGCATTTCGCTTAAAAAAACCCATTTAAAAACAGCTATAGAGCATAATGATAGAATGAATGAGCGCTAAAACACATTTTAAAGAATCTAATTTTGTAAATAAGTGGAAAGAAACTGTGTTTAGTGCAGTTGTTCTGAACCTTTTTTGGGTCGTGACCCCATTTTGACATCAAGAATTTCTGGCGTCCTCAGACATTTTTTTTCTAGAACTAGTTTTTGATCATGTTTGAGCTCAGATATTATTATTTTTTAGCATGTTACTTGAACTAGAAGAACATTTCAAAAAATTTATTTTAGTTTTTCAGAAATTTCAGGCAACCCCATTTAAACTCCAGGCGACTCCACATGGGATCCCGACCCCAAGGTTGAAAAACACTGAATTAGTGGCTCCTGAATAGATTTATTCCTATAGTTTTTTTCTATATCACGCCTGGGGTGAAACCAAGACTGACACTTTATTTGTTAGTTTTCCTCTGTCTCTCTCTTGCTCAAGTACCCCTGTAGTGCCATCGTTCACCCCTAGGAGTACACATACCACCATTTGAGGAACACTGTAATGATTAGAACATGAACTGATAATACAAGAGTCAGTGTTGGTCCCACATCAGACAGGAGAAAACTGGAAATTATAAAAAAAAATATAGAAATAAATCCACTCAGGAGGCAATAAATCAGTGGTCCCCAACCTTTTTGTAGGTGTGACCCCGTTTTGATATCACAAACTTCTGGTGACCCCAGAAACTCTTTTTTTTACCTTCCTATGATACGTGTTTGATCATTTTTGTTGTGGTACAAATACAGATTAGTGGAGAGGATTAGTGCACAAAGTGACAAGATGTGTCAGCTCAGGTATTTTTATACAAAATTGTATTTAAACTAGATTTTTTGTTGAGAAACTAAAACGTATAGATTAGAATATTGTTGTTTAAGATTGTGTGTTGTGTTTTAATTTGATAAAGATTAAGAATATACTTTTAATTGGTTTATTATTATTATTAATAACTAGACTTTTCAGGTGACCCCATTTGAATTCTAAGCGACTCCCAGTGGGGTCACAACCCCAAGGTTGAAAAACACCGTACTACATACTGTTTCTTTCTACTGATTCTTTAAAATGTGTTATTTAGACTTGTTCATTCCATCATTACTTTCTATAGTTAATTTTTCCATAGTATTCTATAGAATAGTACTCACGTTACAGTAATTGATTTGGTTTTATTGGTACTTCTTCTTTTTTGAGTATATTTCTAAATCAGTCATTTTACTTGTACTTAAGTACGTTTCATAAGAAGTAAAGTCATTTGTTACATTTCTACACCCAACGGTTACTGAGTAAATGATCATTTTTTCTTTTAAAATGATCAATGAACATTGTGAAACCAGAAAAAATTAAATGACCAGACGACAATCAAATAATCCATAGTTATGCCATTTCTGATCAACGAGTTCATACATTTTATTTTATGTAAAAAAAGCATTGTACATTTTGACAAACCTTAAAGTTTACATACATGAGATGTTTACTGTATGCAAGGGAATTGTGGCAAGATTTATGACCAAAAATAAACGTGGGAGGTGAAACACAAGTAACTAGTAACTTTTAAATGGAGCACGATATAATTGAGCATCTTTTTACTTGTACTTGAGTATTTTATGTATGACAAATGTGGGATAAAAAGCAGCACATTAATATAAAATCATATTGAGCTGATAATCAAAGAGGTGGACGGATGAATTTCTTTAATGTTTTAAAAAGGATCATATTTACGACTATTTGTCACCTGATGTTCACGCCAACCCTCATCCTTTTAAGGCTGTTGATTCTGAACCTGGTATTGACAGAACAGTACAGATAAATTATCTGCTTGGCCTCTGCTTTATTGATAAGTCATTTGGGCAGATGATCAGTAATAATCATAAGTGAATAAGGGCGGGCCGATAGATCTTCCAACGAGCAGATTCAATGACAGCCGCGGGATTGAAGCCCAATAAATAACCGTACCTTTTGGCTAAGAGGATTGCCAACACAGCACTGGCAGCTGCTGCGGCTCGCCTTTCCGATGATGATATATCACATCTTCCTTCTTCATTTTGATAAAGGTTGCAGTTTATCGACATGTGGGAGCAGCAGGAAAAAGAATATTGCTTTATTTTTAATGATCTCCTATACTTCCCATGACACATATTGCCTTTTAGCAAACATAAGGTTATGGGAGGAAGATTTAGGTCTTCACTTGGGGGCATGCAGATCGAATCAAAGGTCATGTCACGAACACTTTTCATTATTTTCTGAGAGAGATATCTATACATCCAGGGGTGGAGCAGCGATTTGAACAGTGAGGGTGTTCTAAAGGTATAGGCAACCGTCGACTCCTTTGAGTTTATTAAATTCATTTACTAAAACTATGATAAAGCTGTTATTAAGTCAGTGATACTCAACATGTGGCTCTTTGTGTCTTCATTTGAATTATTATTTCCCCAGAAAACCTTAAAAGAGGGAAACTTTTTTAACCCCTTTTTATCTTTTTCTTTGGCCATTTTTCAACTTCCTTTGTCCTGATTTTGTCCCTTTTCAAAAAGTTCTGACACTTTTTTCAGACTTTAGCAATATAAATGTCCCTTTTTCCTAATTTTTGTTCTTTTTGCCACATTTATCCAATTTTTGACACTTCTTTAACCATTTTCTTTGCCACTTTTCATTCAAATAAGCTACATTTTGCCCAATAGCTAACACGTGTTTCCTTTTTTTCTAAAATTTTGCCTCTTTTTGTTCCACATCTTTGCCCATTTTCACGATTGTTTGCCACATTTTGCTCCTTAAAAGGGGTACATTTTTGAACACTTTTTTTTTTTACTGTTTTCTTTGGCCATTTTTCAACTTCCTATGTCCCATTTTTAGTTTTTTCAGATTTTAGCTTCCTTTTGCCAAAAAAAATCTCTTTTTCTGAATTTATGCAAGTGATTTTTGACACTTTTATCCATTTGTTGTCAATTTTTTGCCACTCTTGACTGCTTTTTGCTCATTTTAGTCATTTTTAACTGTTTTCGCCACTTTTGGACCATATTTTTTTTACCACCTTTTACTCATTTTTGTCACTTTACTCATCGCTGTTAACTCTTTGTTTAGCTTTTTGGAACAGCAGTTTTGTCAAATGTCTGGCTGTGATTGGTCTGATCACCATTCAATCAAATGAATTGACCAATACGTTTTCAAAAATGAATTCCTCTGTAAAAAGTGATGAATGAAAGTGCGGGTGTCGCCTGTGCACAGCGATTGCATTTCTAAATGTTTAGGGCAAAGAGCTGCATGAATCTGATCTTGCCTTTTTCAGCTGAGCAGCGTCATATGTTTTGTATCTCTATTTCCACTTACAAACTGAATTTGTGTATTTTGAAACGTTTTCCAGACCACACTGTCATTCCCTCTTTATATACTCCTAATTCAAACCAGGAATTCCTTTTGGTAGGTAGCAAAGGACACAGAAAAACAGAGAGCTGGAGGATCTCTCAACACATCAGTGCATTACTGGACAGTTACCGCTGAGATATTGTCATGTGATGACTGACAGCTGGCGGGTAAATTTCATAAAGCTTATCAGGATCTGGCTAAATGCTTTAACCATTTGCATATTTTATTGTAAACTTGGTGGTTTAGTAACTTTTATGTGGCTTAATGTTACATTTTCAAAGCAAGAAACTCGATTTGCTCTAAAGCAGAGGAAGGCAACTTTAATCACAGCGGGGGACACAAAAATGTGTTTGTTTGATCTGAGGGCCACATGATCAACATTCATGTCAGCATTAATGAGCGATCTGAGCATTAATACAGGAAAGAACAAAGAGTTTGTATAGCAATTGTGCGTTTTTCTGTCATTCTGTGTATGTTTGTTGTCATCTTGCCCACTGTGAAGTATTTTGTGCATTTCTGTAGTCCTTTTGTGTAATTTCCCTGTAAAATATATGTTTTTTGGAGTGATATTGTGTATTTGTGCTGTTATTTTGCATTTCTTTTGAGTAAGTTTTATGTTTTTCTGTCATTGTTTTGCTTGTTTGTGAGTACTGTGGATTTGCTGAGTCATTTTTGTGTACTTTTGTTGTCATGTTCTGTAATTTAATATATTTTCTGTGTATTACTGTTGTCGTTTTGTTCATTTTTGTTGTAGTTGTGTGTGTTGTTGGAGTATTTCTGTGTTTTTCTCTCGTCTTTTACTGCATTTTCCTACAGTGTTTGAATGTTTTTGTATTTTTTTTTAATGTATTCTTGCTTTTGTTTTGTGTATTTTTCTATCATTTTGTATGTTGGCGGCCGCATGAAATTAGACCGAGGGCCGCATGAGGCCCCCAGGCCACCAGTTGCCTATGTCTGCTCTAAAGGATGACGGCACTAACAAAGTAAACACAGGAACATAATGGGGAGAAACGAAAACAAATTTTGCCAGAGTGAGTCCATAATTCTATCTGTATGCATGTGTGTGTGTGTGTGTGTGTGTGTGTGTTCGCCCCTGCAAATCCATGCTAAGGCTTTTCAGCAGATTTTGGGTCGCACTCGTGCACATGTGGAAGAAGCTTGGGCGCTGGCCCAAACAGAGAAGTGAAAAGTCTCCAGTGACTTGCAGGCTAAGTGCATGTATATATTGGTCGGTGCCTGGGACAAGCAGAGGCTTTCTTCAGGGCTTCCAGGGTTTATAGCGAGGTCAGACCCAACACACCATGATTGCGATGATGCTTGAGAAGGCCAAAGCCACGGAGAGTGACTCGCTGATGAGATTTCTCCAGAAGATAAACAAACAAGGCTTGACCATGGATTTCCTGCTTAGGGGGTATGTGTGTTTATGTGTGTGTTTATGTGTGTGTATGTGTTTATTTGTTTGTGTGCAGCAGGGAGTTTTGGAGAGATGGGTTTGATATCGTGAACCAGCCAGTGACAAATCAAACACACATTACCAACAAGTCTGTTGTATTGTGTGTGATTTTACAGTAAAGACAAGTACTCAAGTTACTTTATTTGAGTTGCTTTGATGGAAACTTGTAGTTTTTTTAGTAGTCATTTTACTTGCACTTAAGTATGTTTTAAAAGCAGAAAAGTAATTAATTACATGTGAATATTTCTTTATTTTAATGTAATGGTTTACAGTGTTTGGAATAACGGCGTTTAAAATAACGGCGTTAGCTAACAGCGTTTTTTTTTTCAGTAACGGGGTAATCTAACTAATTACTTTTTACGCCGTTACAACGCCGTTAACGTTACTGAACGTTAAATGAGGTGCGTTACATGCATTGATTGAATAAATCCAAAGCATCCCTGGCTTCTTACGCAGCTGTTGTGAGGAGGTGGGTTAAAAACAAGGTGAGCGATTACGATTGGCTAAGGCGGCGTCATGTTTCATGGTAGCCAATCAGAGCCAGTGTTTTTACACGTGTGCCAGCACACGCGCCACACACACACACACACAGCCAGTACAGATTAGATGAATCAGCAGAGATGGCGAGCGTGGAGCAGTCCAATGAAAAGTTTTTTGAGGTGACGATACAAACACTACTTTAAATTAATTATGGTCAAAGGCAAGAACGTACATGTGAAGTGTTCATTATATCCAGGAGAGAAGACTTTGTCGACATCCGTTGTAAGCAACTCGAATTTAATGAAGCACCTCACGACGCACGCATCTAAAAAAATCTGAATTCTTTTAGCAACTTTTTTAACGCAAGTAGTTACTTTCCTTGGTAGTGAGTTACTTTTATTATAGAGTAATTCAGTTACTAAGGCAGTTACTTTTTGGAACAAGTAGTGAGTAACTATAGCTAATTACTTTTTTAAAGTAACGTTCCCAACACTGATGGTTTATGAATAGACCATTGAACAAAATCCATATGGATGTGTAACAAATAAACAAAATACATAGAAATTGGCTTGATTGGATTGAAACCTCTTTTTTTGCCGTACACGCACAACATCAACTGCAATTTCTATCTTTTAACAATAAAAGTCCAACATGTAGGCACAATAACATTTGTAATCAACAGATCACTAAAGATATGTTGTTAATACCAAGTCACAGATATGAAAGTAATGGATTACAAGTACTCAAGTTACTGTAATTGAGTTGCTTTTATGGTGATTTAACTTTTACTTATGTAATTTGTTACATTTCTACACCTGGTCTCTTTCTTTTTAAGTTTATACATCAGATGTTTACTGTATGCAAGATTTAATTAAGTTACTTTTTACTTGTACTATGTATGACTTACTTGTACTTGTGCATAATTATAATGAAGTAACAGTACATATCAGCACTCTTTCGGCCATTTTACTTTCTCAAAGGTGTTTTTGTGCTAGCGTGGCTTCAGTGTTTGTGTGGAAGACCTGGAGCTTAGATATTAGGTCGTCAGCAGGACATATGTGAATGATGTCGCGTGTGCACTGTTAGGAAAGGTCCCAATATTCATGAGACACTCTTTGTACACAGCTAATCTGTGTTATCAGTGTGTTATTAGTCATATAAGTGTGCCAGAGACACTTCAACAAACTCTTCATTTAGAAAAGATAAATAAAACATATGTACGAAACTTGAAAGTGTTCATTTTACCCGGGCATCTGCATCAGTAGGTCAGAAAACTTTAATCAAAACTGTTTTTGTAAATAGATTAAAAGCCTGTACCTCCCACAAATACCAAGAATAATAGTAGCACTTTAATACGTCTAATGACAGCTATTAGAATCTCTATTAGAGTAGGACGATGTGAAGATTAAGCACAAAACGTATTTGTGTATAATAAATGGACTGTAACTAGTGGGCTGTTTTTCTTTGGGTTTTTCTCAGTGGCCAATCAGATTATTTAAACATGCAAAGACCAGAGCCGCCTATCTGGCCACTAACAGACTTGCACATGAGGGTTGTGTTACCCATGGTGGTCAGAAATACAAATAAAACTATAAAACAGAGGCTGAAGACTTCATTTTCAAAAGCCATTGAATCTATCTGTACTGTGGTGTTAAATCTAGGGCTGTCACTTCAACGCGTCGATTGCAATTAATTAATTACAAGAAAAAAAATCACTTTTTTTAGCACTCCAAACAATGCATTTCAATAGTTCCTGGTACTGTATACCCATAATACTAATGTGTAGACTACAATACAAGCGACAGGGCTCGGGCTGTCACTTCAACGCGTTAATTACATGAATTAATTATAGGAAAAAATAACGCACTAAAAAAAATAACGCTGGTAATCGCTGATACTGATGCACAGACTACAATAACAAGAGACGGGAGACTGCGGAGCTTCGTTGGTGCTAATTTCAGTTTAAAAAAGCCCAGTTGTGTGCAAATTGTGCAAGAAAGAGTTGCCAATCACAGGAGCTTTGGCAGCCCCCGCTACCACCTTAATGCTAAACATGTAGCAGCTAGCACAGACAGCTAGTGCAGGCACTCGCACAGTGCTAACTGGTACACTGGACAAGATGACAGGGTTCAGAGCCAAAATAAATAAGGCCATGAGTGACAAATGAACAAAGTCACAGGGAAAATATTATCTGAAAGAGAGAAAAAGCAAAAGGTTTGGTGTTCAATAATTGTATTGCTCAGAAAAGTGAATTGACTGTTTATGATGTGTTAACGTTATAGCACTTCATATGGACCCAGGAGTGGACTGGCCATCTGGCATAGCAGGCATCATACCGGTGGACCATCGACCTGAAGTGGGCTGGTCTGGTCCGCTACGTTTTGGGTTTTTTTGACAACCGAGTGGAGGCAGACATGGTAACAGGTGGCCAAAAATAGTCAAAAAGTGGCAAAAAAAACGTAGCAAAAAAGTAACTAAAATGGGCCAAAAGCAGTCAAGAGTTACCATAAAATGGGCAAATAAAGAGGAACCAGGTGGTATATAATGGCAAAGGGTAGCTTTAATGGGCAAAATGTGTATAAGTAGTAAAAAAGGGCAAAAATATGGAACAAAAAGAGGCAAAATGTAGGGTAAAAAGACCCAAGTGGTATTTATTGGGCAAAAGGTAGGTTATTTGGATGAAATGTAGCCAAAAAATAAAAAGAAACGGCAAAAAAAGAGGTTAAAAAGTTTCCCTTTGTTAAGGTTTTCTGGGGGAATAACATATAAAATTAAGACCTTAAAAGCCACATGTTGAGAATCACTGACTTAATAACAGCTTCTACATGGTGTCACTGATAATATAGTGGACTGGTCTGGACAGGAAATGCCAAGGCTGAATTTTTGTCCCCGTTCACCCCTGTATGTACCTGATGTTTTATTTCATTTATTTTTTTCTGTTATTTGGAGATTGATTAAAGTACACATCAATATTCCCTCTGATGGTCTAAACTAAAGGTGTCAGCAGCCCCACAATAATGTACTTAATTGAAAAAAAAGGGCTTTTTTAAGCAGTTTTTGGATTTAAAAAGAGATTAATTTGATGAAAGGGGAATTTTTAATCATGTTTTTGTTGATTTAATGTTTTTCTTGCTGATTTTAATGTTCTTATTGATTTTTAAGCTGTTGCATGTTTTCTGTTGCACTTTTTGATCACGTAAAACACATTGAATTACCTTTTGTATGAAATGCACTGTACAAATACATTTGCCTTGCCTCGATTAATCAATTACAGAGCATAATTAATTGCCCGTTTTTCTTAAATCTCTTGACAGCACGAGTTAAAGCAGTATTTATTACCGGTATACACTGTATATATTGCAAATGCAGTCTGCCTTTATTAAAACAAATCTAAGATAACAATAGAAGACCTGTTCAAACAAATAATCCACTCTTCTTCTCTTGTCAGTTTACGCAGTAAACACAGAAACCTAAATTGGGCTCAGGAGGTCCATGCGTCTTTTTGTACTCTCTCTGTTTATACTGGCTCTGATGAGATAGCCACATTTATCACAACAAGCGATGGCTCCAAGTCTGGAGGATCAACACATCACCTCCACAATAAATGTCAAGCCCTCGTGATTTATGTAGCTAATGAAATCGATTAGATGGCTGCAATGTCCCGGAACATTGTAATCGCATGATTCACGACTGTAGCAACCTGTGGTTTTAACAATCTGTAAGGCACTTTCAACACTCCCCGATCATGTTACAGTTACAGTCTCTGTCATGGAGCCTCCTGGTGGTTTGGCCTTGATGACTCTTCAAGGAAGATGTGATAGAGAAGTGGAGATAAAGTAGCAATCACACATCCCGGTACAAAGGCTATTGTCTCGTCAAGTGTCAACAACTCTGATGGTTTCAGGGATGGCTTCAGACTTCAAAAGAACATTTGGTAATGATGTTGCAAAAGCAATGATACGATGCTTCTGCTGCTCCTTATCCTGATGCACTGAATGGAAAAAAAAACAGTCCATAACTGTGGACTTTGTGGTGGGAGACACTGCCAAGAACTTTAATATCTAACAGATACCTCGCGTCATTCCAAAGTTCAATCAATCTTGTGAAGCATGAACCTAAAACTGCTACAATAACACCCAATGTTATATTTAGAACTTGTTTGATCGTGCGTTACACTGCCAAACGTGTGCTAGCAATGACAAAAATCCAAACCCTAATTTGAATTAAAGTATTTTTCAAACCTTTAGGCTCATCACAAATGGTTTATTAGCAGGGCTATATAAGGTGAAGGCACTTTACAACTCCAGGAGTGAAGCAGAGACTATCTCTGTCACTAAGATTGATGTTCCCGGCTTATCGAGCGCTTCCGTTATCAGTTTAAAAAAAAAAAAAAAAAAAAAGAAAACCTTCAACAAAGGATACTGAGTCTCATTTACACACAACAAACTGGAGGCTCATCAAACCCTGCACGTATTTATCACCGGTATCATCAGCTGTCAGAAACCTTTATCAGTACTGTCTGTGATATCAGTTTATTCTTTTAATAGTAGGGAGCTCTCACTATCGCTGCGGTTGTTTGAGGTGCATAGATAGGATGCGCTGTTTTTGGTCTCTGGACTCTGGTTTACAGCTGTCTGTCTGCTAGCCCTGTCCACGGGATGATGACGGATGACTTTATTGGCGGAGTTGCACGGTCACAACTTGAAGTAGGGACTTTCCATTAGTCATCTAACCAGAGCAATCAACATGGAAAATGTAAGAAACAACCTTTTTTCTGTTTTTTTTGAAACATTATTATTATCTGTAAGGACAAAGTGAGAGCCATCTTTCAGCCACTATTTGGCATGTTTGGTATAAAAAGAGGGAAAATGAGGAGTTTCAAGCCACTCAGTCAATATTTCTGCTCCTTTTGGCCGTCGCGGTTGAAAGACATGGCATGTGGAGAGTCATTGGGCGAAGGAGGAGTGAGAGCATGAGAGGAAACTTATCTGTCCTTGGGCTGAGGGACAGAACACAGTGCCGGCTTTATTCAGTGTCTCGGCTCCGTCGTTAAGGAACGATGACACACTCCTCCAGGCTCACATTAATCTTTAACGGTTTGATTTTTAAAATAACACCAGTGTTTTCCTTCAGGCACATAGGGAAAGAAGGCCCTGCTCAGCCCTGCTTTGCACTGGGAAGGATTTCTTTCCTCTCTTCCACTTGTGTCAAACTCAAGGCCCGGGGGCCAAATCGGGCCCTTTAGAACATCCAATTCGGCCCACAGGAGAAAATAAAAATGACAGAGAAGACAAAAATCATGTGTAAAGGAAACTCAACAATATTTGTAGGGGCTTTCAGTTTGATCTGTACTGATATAGCATGATTGCAGTCATTTCTAATATTAAACAGTTGAAAAAACTCAAAATTCTTACAAAATCCTTGCATTTTACTCAAATTGTGACACAATATTTTCTTTAATTAAATAGAAATTGGTCACAAAATCTAGGACATTTAAAATGAAGACCCTGTAGGGACTGATATTTACCACTTATTGCTTGGATATGGTCGGTTTCTTACATATTCTGTATTTTATGTCTACGTAGAAGAGTAAGCTAGGTCACAATAACATTGAAATTGCTTGTTTTCCTGCATAAAATGTGTGGGCCACTTGAGATCAAGCCCCTGACCTAAAATGTTTGACACCCCTGCTTTAGAGTATCCAACTTGACCCACAGGAGACAGTAAAAATAACATAAAAAACATGAATTTTTGTGTAAATAATCCAGTTGTAGTTTTCTCAAATGCACCAATTTAATGACACTCTAGAATATTTTTAGGGTCTTGCATTTTTCCTTTGTTTGTACACATGAATGCAGTCATTTTTAATGGCAAATTGTGGAAAGAACTCTCATTTTTTTCCACAAATTTAGCAATTTCCACAAACAATGCCACATATTTCCATTAAATTACACAAAAATTCTGTTACAAAATCAAGAATTTTTGAAGTGAAGATCCAGCAGGGATTGATATTTGAAACTTTTGCACAAGTGATGTCAAAATAGTTATTTTTCCCACCTAAAAACGGTGGCCCACATATTTGGCCCCTGAACTAAATTTAGCTTGAAATCCCATGTAATGTTAACACTGGAAAGCAGAGGGATGTCATTTTTACACATTGCTTCAGATTAAAGAAGCTGGGTGGAGTTGGGGGAGGGGGGTAGGGGGGGTAACACCATGAGAAGTTAAAAGCCCTTGACCTCACTACTCAGACACCCTGATAGCAGCAGCTCCTGTGGCTTCTTCACGCTGCACTTTACTGTTGTTAACAGTGTTATCACATGGCCGCCCTGGGCGAGATAAAGACTGTGGCTGCTGATGGGCCTTAAGTGAAGGAGGGACTGGCTGCAGACGCATAGACACAGTGTGGAGAGTGTCAGTCAGTCAGTCAGTCAGTCAGTCAGTCAGTCTCTGGATAATGACAGTGGAGAGATAAATGCAGAAACATTTTGTGGGTAAACTTGAACAGCAGTCTGAAAAATGTCCAAATGGGGAAAGAATTCAGCAGATGGGATGATTATCTACTTCACTATCATTCAAACATGTAAAATATGAAGAAAGCTGGTGACCTTTGCATAGAATCATAGAAATTCAGCATAGAGCAGTGGTTCTCATACTTTTTTTTACCTCAAGTACCCACTTTCTCTTATTTCTAAATCCAAGAACCCCCGTTGTCCAACTACATTTTGCTCATAATACATTAGGAAAAAAAAAAAAAAACTATAGAGCATAATGAAGGAATGGATGAGTGATGATAAACATTTAAAAACATTTAATTTTGTAAATAAGTGGAATGAAACAGTATTTATTGCAGTGATCCCTAATCTTTTTGGGGTCTTGAACCCATTTTTATATTTCAAATTAGGGACATTTATTCTCGATATTTTTGAGATTTGTATTCGAGAAAGTGAAAGTTTAGAACTTTTTTGTTTGAGATTATGTGTGGTCAAGAATACATAAATAATAATAGTTATTTATTATTTTTACTAGACATTTCAGGTGACCCCAAAGTTAAAAACACTGATTTAGTGCCTCCTTCTAAATAGCATTATTTCTATATTTTTTCATCATTTCAAGTCATGTCTCGCCACACCCCTTGTAATGTTAGTTCATGTTCTAATCACATTAATTATTAGATTTATTAATTTCAATAATCTAACCCCAAACTTAACATTAATCAAAATGATTTCCATCATCATTATGATTATTATTTTTAACCAAAAATGTAAATTATAAAACCCCAATATTGTTAATGCTTTCATTTATGAATTTTCGACTCTCTTTCTCTCAGGGACCTCCTGTAGTGCCATCGCGTACCCCTAGGCAGGGGTGGACTGGCCATCTGGCATACCGGGGCATCGTCCCAGTAGGCCGTCGACCCGAAGTGGTCCGGTCCCTTTTTTTGACAAACAAGTGGAGGCAGACATGGTGACAGGTGGCAAAAAATCATCCAAAAGTGGCAAATACGTGGCAAGAAAAGAGAGAAAACTGACCAAAATGGGCCAAAATCAATCAAGTGGCAAAAAATGGGCAAATAAAGAGAAACTAGATGGTACGTAATGGCAAAGGGTAGCTTTAATGGACAAAATGTGGCAAACAATATTGAAAAAGGGCAAAAATGTAGAACAAAAAGAAGCAAAATGTAGGGAAAAAAAAATAAAAAATTGCTAATAATTGTGGGAAAGTTTGCTTATTTGGATGAAAAGTGGGCAAAAAATTCAAGAAAGAACAACAATTGGATAAAAGTGTCAAAAAGAACTTGCAAAAATGGACACAAAATAGGAAAAAAGGAATATTTATTGGCAAAAGGTAGCTAAAGTCCTTTTAGAAAAGGGCCAAAAATGGCATAAAAGAAGTCGCAAAATGGCTAAAGGAAATGGGTAAAAAGAGGTTAAAAAGTTTTTAGGTTTTCTGGGGGAATAATAATCAAAATCAAGACTATAATAAAGAGCCATGTTGAGTATCACTGACTTGATAACGGCTTCTACATGGTGTCCTCTGGTAATGTAGTGGGCTGGTCTGGACTGTCCCAGTCACCCCTGCCCCTCGGTACACGTACCCCCATTTGAGAAACACTGGCATAGAATATAAGGGTTGAAGCAATCTTATTCTGGACAACTAAACTCAAACTATGAGCTTTTAACAGCATCCTTTCATTTTTATCACTCTCCTTTTACCCCCTGCACAGCAAATTGTATTTAGTTTCATAGTATTTTAAAATTCATAGATGTAAGACTGATACACACGCTCTTTTTATAAGACCTTTTAAAACTTTTATTTTTTTTGTGGCTGTTAAGCTGTCGGACAGGCTTATCCCTTCCGTAGCGTTCAATAACTTCCACATGTCTTTCGTTTCTCATCTCCTCCCTCCTTCCGCTGAGCGCCTCACACAGCACACACAGAAGGTCGGGCCAAGGCTAACATGTATCTATAATGTGTTGGTCTCAGGCAGCCCCCCTGAGGAGAGGAGGCCTGCTCTGGCTCGTTGGCACAGCGGACAATGTGGTTGCTGTGTGGAGCTGCTGGCTGCCTGTCCACACCGAGACGAGTCAATCTAGGGCCACGACTCAACCCTCGCCTGTCCTGCTGTTCCAGGGCCTCCAGGAGCCCCTCCCTGACTCTTCACTTTACAGGGGCTTCGTTTAGTTGTTTTGTTTCAATCTGTTGAACGTATTAAGGGTACTTTTACGGTTTTAACTGTTTTCAGCTTTTATGCAATCGGAAAAAAAAATTAAAAATCAAATGGGCTAGAGCAGTGGTTCCCAAACAGGGGTACGTGTACCCCTCGGGGTACAGGAGCACATTGTTGGGGATACTTGTAAAGATTTAACAATAATTTGAAAATAATACACAAAGGTTTCTGGTTAATTTTAGGCTATTTTTTGGACAGATTCACCATAAACTAACAGTACTATCACTCAATAAAATACTACAGTACTGTTAATTTAATGTTTTTACTGCTGATTTTAATGTTTTTATTGATTTTTAAGCTGTTGAATGTTTTCTGTTGATCTTTTTGATCATGTAAAGCACATTGAATTGCCTTGTGTATGAAATGCACTGTACAAATACATTTGCATTGCCTTACATTTTTTTGTAATTTATTAAAACAGTGTTATTTTATGCTGCAGAAGCCATTTTACCACACTTCTGGCAACAGGAGACAATAATTACCTACATTTTACAATGGAGACCGTAGTTACTTACTATTAAAAGTAATCACGTCAAAGATGAAGTTGAACTACATTACACTCATTGGTTTGAATTTGTAGATTAAGTTGTGGGGAACCAATGTTCGAGACACATTTAGGGGTTGAAGAGAGTCTATTGTTAAGAGATTATAATATGAAATTATGAAAAGGGGGTACACATTACTGGACAAAAATGCAAAGGGGGTACACGGGACAAAAAAGATTGGGAACCACTGGGCTAGAGTGCAAAGGGGGAAGTTGATGTGTTAGTGTGTGTGTGTGTGCTCCATTTCACAATCCTGACACCCGGCAGATAGAGACATCAGGCGCCTGCGTGCTGCGGTAAATTAGCCATTCTTCTCTGTGCCTAATTGGAAATCTAAATGTTTTGAAAGAAGAGACGAGCTGTGAAGGAATGCAATGTGCTTGGATATGAGTGGAAAATTATGTTACCAGTCTTTTCTACTGCTTTATATATATATATATATATATATATATATATATATATATATGTAAGATTTAAACTATTTCATCTAATGCACAATTACTGTTGGATATTTAAAGAAGAGATAAATTAGTTTAGAATCTCTACTCACAGTTGTGGCTCAATATGAAAAGTATATTCCCATTTTCCTCTGTAGTTTGCATTTACAACCAAAACAATACACCACTGATTTAAAAAAAAAAAAAAAAAAATAGAATTAATACACCCAAAATATTTATTATACCTTAGGAATTTTTTAAAATATTTAAATACCTTCCATATGAAATCTTTTATTTAAATTATATTTTATTTTAGTTCATCTATTTTTTTAATTTAACTTTAACAACTTAACTATATTTTTGCCATAACTACAGTATTTTTTTTTCTTTTAAATCTTACTTAGACTTTAAGTACCCCACTAGCCTCACAAAATAAACAATAACCATCTAGTTTTTTTATTGTTATGTACATATTAAAGCTTTCAGCAAACATCAGTTTTGGATTGTTACCTTAAGAAAGTTTATTGACGAAATGTCAAAATTCTTGGTTCATCTTTGACTAATCTTTTTTTAATTTGACTCAATTACGTTGGGTTGGTTGTTAAATTACTCCACTCTATTTCATCGAAATTTTCTGAAAAAAACAACAAAAAAACAAATAGGGTACCCATGCATTTGGACTGTTATAATGCTTTTAATATGAGTGCTAAATGAAATGATAAATATAGCAAGCTTTTTCCTTTCACTTGTGATAAAATTAATTGCAACTAAACTGCATGTGAGAGTTTACAGCATTGACAACCATCACCCCCAGCTTAAGTTTTGTTTTAGAAACACTGCAACATTATTTTCTTTCTTGACCACTAGCGGCTTGCAGCAATGCCTGGAATTCCTTGTTTTTTTCCTGCATATTTGGTTGGAAAACAAGTTCCCCCATGTCTTCTCTGCTAATTTCCATCTGCATACTTAGCCCATATAATCTTACAATAATGGACATTGTAAGAGCAAAAATTGCAAATCATAAATATATGTATTTATTGCAATGAATGCAATATATACGATTTTTCAGGGGAAAAAAAACTACCACTTCTGGTTTTTAGCATATTGTTGTCCTGGTTAGGATGACTGTATAGAGGATGGCAAAATGTTTATTTTTAAAGGTATAATACACTCCTCGCACCACTTTATCCAGTAAAACAAGACATAATTATTGAACCAAAATGGAAATTGGAGTATCAACATTTATCCACCTTTGTAAGTTTATGTAAAACTTTTCATAATTCTCTGACTCATAACAACTACCACTAACACATTTCCATGCATAATGACCTGACGCCAAAAAGGAGACATTAATTACAACGCGTACGTCGACATAATTCAGAGTAAAATATGAAACTAAGAAATGCCACTAGCACTAATTGACTAATTCATCACAGCAATGTGTTTGGTGAGTGTTTTTCTCTGCTTGAACAATTTCAGCAAAATGAAAACATTTGCATAACGCTAAAATTCGAGGCCCACTGTAAACACAGGGAAATTAGAGAAAAAGTCTTCAATATGGATGCAGTTACACAAAATAGTTTAACATAGACTCACAAAGATAAGGTCAAGATGTTCCCTCATTTATTATAACACAAGGTGGTGTGTCACTATCCTTTGTTTACGGTCACTGCTGGTCACATGGTCCGATTCTGTGCGCCGTTATGGGCGGTACACACTGTTGTGGGTGTTGAGATGGAGATGCTGGGAAAAAGCACAGTGCATTCACGGTAAATGAAGCTTTGTGAGGAACCGTGGAGAGACGGTTTCATAAGTGATGAGCCCAAAGACAAGTTCCCAGATCATCAGCTACGAAGAAACCCCCACAACCCAAAAGACTTACTGCCATCTTTAGAGCACTTCACAGAACACCGTTGAAAAGCAAAACAAATCTAGCTACTGCGAGTGTTGCCTCTTTCGTTGTAATTGGCAGCAGCAGGTTTTTTTTTTGGAATTCTTTTTTTCTCTTCTATCCATTATGAATAAGCAACAAGCATCTGATCCTGGCTTTTCAGCCGATGACTGTTTATTTATCTATTTCAACTACACCAAAAAGAACAAAAGCCATGCAGAATGCCCACTGACAGCCATGTCGAATATCTCTTTCTGCCAAATAAGGCTGTTTTCTCTCACTGCTGTCACTTGATGTCTTTATGCAAGGCTGTGAGTTCAACTCTATGAAAAGCGTGGGAGGTGAGCTAAGTGAGTGACCCCCACCAGAGGGGAGTATTAAAAGTAAAAAAAGAGAGTGAGAGCGAGGGATGGATGAACCAGAAGGCGGGAGAGAAGAAAAAGGGGGTGAAGGGGCACCCCTGCCGGGTCCCAGGCATCTTGGCTGGCAGTCCCCATCTTGACTTCAGACGGCTTTTGTCAAAAAGGGGAAAAGAGGGTCTCTTCTTCATTTGGGCATCGGACAATAGGCGTTTTGTCAGTCTGGGAGGTGGTGTCTGGGAGGTGGTGTGGGGAGTTTGGAAGGACACTGAAAGAGGAATAAAGCCATGAAGCACCCATCTTCACAAGGGGTGGTGGCAGTGGGCAGCCCATTGGGATTGGACAGATGTTGAAACGAGGATGATTTATTATCCTTAGTGTCCTTGGTGGCACTTGGCCACTATCCCAGATTTAGGAGTGGGAGAAAAAGAGCGAGCAAAGTCGTCAACATGAGGTTTCAATGCACCAGGAACATCTAAATACCTTCTATGGGCATCTTCACCCAACCGTCAGGGTATTTTCCCTCTGATTCTCTTTAAGAAAAATGACTTGGTTGCGAGTCGTCTGCATGACTGACCTAAACCTTGTCAACCGAAATGATCAACTGTCTCCAGATGGATCTTGCCCTTAACAAACATAATGACCAATAAGCAGCATCTTTACTTCTGTTGTTCAAGAAAGGACAAACTTAACATTCCTGACACTCCTCATACCTCCTTCAACGTTCTAGGCAGAGATGATCTCCAAATACCTATAAAACTAAGTGTAAGAGACAAATGTAGGTGATCGTGGTTGAGAAGTGTGTGTAAAAAGCTAAAGTTTGTGCAATTGTTGGCACTGTTACAAAGCAAAACAGGACAAATTAAAAGTGGGGCTTAAACGCTGTTGCTGTGTATTGTTGGGAGTGTGAGGCATGTGCTGGGCTGTAATTGGGGAGTGTCACATGTTTTGAGTCACAGCGTGTCACCCTGACATGCCACCCATGGAGAACCATGAGCTTAGATGTGTGTATTTGTGTCAGAAGTTAGTGAACCAGTGAACATTCCTCAGTGCAAACTCTCCTCTTGCATTTTTCCACATTCTATTGTCCTTGAAGCCACAGATTGATGTCTAAGCTTCTTTTCCATGAGATATAATCACTTCTCTTTTTTGGATCTTCTTTTTCCCAGGCTCACAGTTCTCTATGGTGTGTGGAGTTTTTTCATATGATTAGGGAAAATATTGGAAAGCATGAATTAATCATATTGATGAGGAAAGCAATCGATTTTTCACTCTCCATATGCTTTTCTGCACATTTAGCCACTCTTGACTTGTTTAATTTCTTACAATAATTCATTGCTTCCCAATCTTTTTTTGTCTCGTGTACCCCCTTTGCATTTTTGTCAAATCATGTGTACCCCCTCTTCATATCATAAGTACCCTCTCAATACTTTCACATTATTTTTCATTTGTAGAACAGTGTACTATCCTAAACCCCTAAATGTGTCTCAAACATTAGTTCCCCAAGGTTTAATCTGCAAATTCTAAACAATGAGTGGAATTTAAAGTGGAATTTAGTTCAACTTCAACTTTGATGTGATAACTTTAATAGTAAATAGTAAAGTAAATACAGCCTCCTTTGTAAAATGTAGCTAAATATTGTCTCCTATTGTCAGAAGTGCGGTAAAATGGCCTCTACAGCAGTGTTTCTCAAATCGGGGTGTGTGTACCCCTAGGGGTAGGCGATGGCAGTACAGGGGTACTTGAGAGAAAGGAAAATGAACAAATAAAGTGTCAGTCTTAGTTCAACCTCAGGTGTGAGATGACCTGAAATGCTAAAAACTATAAAAAATAAATCTATTTAAGAGACAATAAATCAGCGTTTTTCAACTTTGGGGTCAGAACCCCATGTGGGGTCACCTGAAATTTTAGAAAAATTAAAATAGATTATGCATTTTTTTTTTTTTTAGTTAAAACAACACACAAGCTTGAAAAAAATTTATTTCTATACTTTGAGAAATATAAATGTAGTTCAACTAATTTACTAGTTTTATTTTGATAGCGCTTTGAGACTTTTGTTGTAATTAGCGCTATATAAATAAAGTTGAATTGAATTAAAATGCAGTGAAAAAAAAAATATATATATATATATATATATATATATATCTGAGCTCAAACATGATCAACAACTAATTCTAGAAAAAAAATGTCTTTGGGGTCGCTAGAATTTACATTTTTTTTGTTTTTCCTTGATATCAACATGGGGTCACGATCCAAAAAAGGTTGGGAACCACTGCACTAAATACTGTTTCTTTCCACTTAATTACAAAATAATATTATTTAAAATGTGTGTTATCACTCGTTCATTCCATCATGATGCTCTATGTAGTCTGACTAAGGGGTACTTGGGCCAAGAAAGTTTGAGAACCACTGCTCTAGAGCATTAAATAATCCTGTTTCAATACATTACAAGAAAATGTAGAATTTTATTGAGCAATTTAGGGGTGTGTATTGCCTGGCATCTGGCGATACGATTCGTATCCCGATACATAGGTCACAATACAATACAATACGATATATCCCGATATTAAAGTATAAGGCAATTATTGTGATTTTTTTTTTTTTAATATATGACTTAAGAAACAACTAATCTGTATATATCTACACCTTCATGAGAACATTATGTATGGAATATATTTTATTGGCATATTTTACACTCAAAACATTGGCTTTAACATAACATGTGCCAACAATTAAAATAAAAAAATAAAATACAATCTGTCTGTGACTTTTAAACTAACTTTGACTTTAGTGCAACATAACTGAGGTTTATGCCTAGAACAACAAATAAATGCAGAAAGTTAGTACATTTTTTTTTAGATTTGATTGAAAAAACACAATTTTCAGGTTTCAGCGCACTTCATTGTGCAGTTACAATATTTCCTGCAGTGGAAAAGACTTTCGTGGTTAAATAAAGGTAAAAAAAAAAAAATGTAAAGCGATGTAATATCGCGATATATCACCAAATTTTTTCAACACCCCTAGTACTGTTAGTTTGTGCCTAAAAAGAAACATGTCCCTATTATTTTTTTAAATAATTGTTCAATCTTTCCGAGTACCCCCTGCAACGTACTCCTGTACCCCTAGGGGTACACGCACCCCAAGGTCCAAGAAAGGAAAAAGGAACATGTTTGTCTGCATGTGTCAGATGGGTGTATGTGATGTTTGTTTCAAGTTTGGACAATTAATGGCACAGATGAAAAGACAATCATTCAGGTGACAGGACAATTGACTAGACTGTTGAATTGGCATGTGTGCATTTATATTTGCACACAGTCGGAGACAATAAGCGCGTGACATCCAAGGTCCGAGTGCTAAGGACTTTTTGACACACATAAGAAGGGAGGTCATCTATCTATTGAAAAGAAAGGTCACGGGAGGGTCAGAGGAAAAGCAGGAGAAAGGGACTGGAGAAGTTTTAGGGTCAAGTCTCCTTCACACTGTTTGTCTCCTGTCCACTCAGTGTCAGCTGAGCGCTCGGCAGACTCTACTTCAGACTGCCTACCACTCTCCTCTCTCCACGGTCCCCTGGAAACTTTTGTCCTCTTCATTAGTACACCAAATACATAAAGATGCTGTAGGGGGGGTACGGAGAGACAAAAAGGTTCCTTGATTCCCAAATGACTGCTGATTTGGATGGAGATAATCTGCTTCTGTGTAAACAAACATCATGCAGAGGAGCTCATGTAAGAAGTAAGCTCATTATAAATGGTAAACATGGATACTGAAGTGTTCAAAAGTATGAGGGAAAGGATGGACTTGGTTGTCTTTACCTATGTTCAACTTAATGGAGGAAATACTAAAAGGAAAAAGAGAAACATGGCTTGTGATGATCAGAGGTGAAAGTAACGGATTACAAGTACTCAGATTACTGTAATTGAGTTGCTTTTATGGGTATTTGTATGTTTTTGAGTATATTTAATAATCAGAAATTTTACGTTTTAAACAAATCAAAGCAATTTGTCACATTTCTACACCCAACTATTACTGAGTAAATTATTATTTTTTTTGTTTTAAAATGATCAACGGACATTGTGAAACCTAAAAAAATGAAATGACCAGACAACAATCAAATGCATCACATCATAGCCGACCAATCAGATTAAATGTAATGTTTGGCACCAAAACAGCATTGGTTATTTTCTCCGTTTTAGAGTTAATACTTACAGCTTGAGAATTTTTTTTTTTTTCATTTTGAATTGAATTCATTGGTTATTTTATTTTAAAAGAATTGTACATTTTGATAAAACGGTTTTTTATACAGATGCTTTTGTGGAAAATAAATTAAGTTCCAAAGATTTGGTCTCTTCCTTTTTAAGTACACGAGATGTTTACTGTACGCAAGGGAACCGTGGCAACATTTATTACCATAAATAAACATGGGGGGCGAAAGTAACTCGTAACTTTTACTTTGAGTACTATTTAATTGAGCTACTTTTTGCTTGTACTTAAGTATTTTATGTATGACTTACTTGTACTTGTACTTGAGTACAATTTCAATCAAGTAACACTACTTCTAATTGAATAGGATACATCAGTACTCTTTACAACTCAGGTAATAACGAAATTGACAACAACAACATAAAAATCAACACTATAGCACATTTTATACCCATTCAAACCTTCAAAATTCTAAAATGAAGGTCATGTATTTAATTCTTTCATGTCCAAGTATGCTGTTGGTGCAAAATTGTAGAATCTCAATGAGAATATGGTACGTATCCGTGTTACATATTGGCATTGCTCTGATTACCTTTTATGGCTGACGTCAGCATCATTGCACCAGTTCTTTCTGCCTAACCAAAGCCTCCCTCTTTCTTTACTGATTGATGCAGTTCATATAAGGTTAATGATATTTTCCTCAGCACAGTGGATCAAAACTCCTGCCTCAGCAGAAAAAAAAGGCAAATCAAACCTCAATTTTCTTGCTTAAGACTTTTACCAGAGGTTAATGACAACAAGACAATAGCTGGGTTCCCATTACAGATTTTTGCAAAATAAAAGCAATCTTTTTAAATGTCGACGAAGTATAATCGCACTTTGGAACGCGCTTCCATTGAAGGTTGTTTTGGGGCCTCGTAACTCTTGTGAAATCTCGTCCCATGAGACTTCGCTGCAGGAAGATGGATGCTCTCGGACTGTCTCAGAGAGAAGTGGTCATGTGACCAGGTACATCACGTTCTGTTTTGTGTATTTGCGGAAAAGGTGTTTCCATCGCGCTATTGCGACACATATCAATATCGAAACGTCTGAAATTCCTCCTCATGAAAGCGTAAAAACTTTTTAGTGATATTTGAGTTTTTTTCGAAAATTCACATGTTTCCATTACCAGTTTTTATTGCGTTATTCAGATTTTGCGCATTTCAAAGGTAATGGAAATGCAGTCACTAGCTGGGTTTCCATTACTGATTTTTGAAAAATCAAAATCACATAAAATCATACGGTACCATGGTTTGGCATCTAAACGCATTGTTGTGACTGTAGCTGTGTTTCCAATACAGATTTTTGCAAAATTAAAAGCAATATTTTTTATGTCGACAAGGTGTAATTGCGCTGTAAACCTGTTTCTATTGAAGGTTGTTTTGGGCAGGAGCCTCGCCTCCGCTCCTTATAACACCCCATATTCCTTTGTTGTTTCACGTCCAAAGTGGCAGTAATGATTTTAAAGTATAACGCTAAGAAATGTCCCGATCTCCTCTTTTGTTTACACGTACCACGTCTTCTGTTTTCTTGGAGAGAAGTGGTCATGGTTCTGTGACGTGTATTGCCATAGCGCTATTGCGACACATGTCAATATCGAAACGTCTGAAATTCCTCTTCATGAAAGAGCAAAAACTTTTTTAGCGATATTTGAGTGTTTTTTTTTTTTTCAATTTCCATTACCAGTTTCTATTGATCTTTTTAGATTTTGCACGTTTCCATGGGTAATGGAAACACTACGCTAATAATTGCGTGTGTATGCAATGGATAAAGTTGATGAAGATGGACCCAGAGGCACAAAAAGGTATACATAATCCTCCGCCTCTCACAACTACGCCATCAGAACTTTTTTTGGACAACTGAATAGCCCATTTTTCCTGTCTCTCTCATGAATTATGTAAACGGAGACCAAAGCATCTCTTTCTAGTCCAGTATAGGAAAGAAAAAGAGGAAGAATGAACAGCAGTGAGAGAAATGTCTCCTCGTCACTTTCCTCTCTCTTCCTTTCGCTGAACAAACCTTTCATGTTGGCAGAGTGGGCCTGGGATTTTTTGCTCTGCGACCATGTGAAAGGACGGTGGTGGAGGTGGCCACTGAGTTGGTGGAGGGGGAGGGTCACTATGACATATACAAGGAACCAAGGAGGCAGGCAGGGAAAGAATGCTAGCCTTGTTGTTGGACAGCTTGACATTGATTAATGAGAGAGAGAGAGAGACACACATAGAGAGTAGAGAAAATAAGAAGAGAGGGGTGGCATTAGTATAGCAGGCCTGCCAAGGAGGGGGCACGTTGGACTCTCGCTGGAGTGAGAGACTCCGGAAGAGCCCCAGGCGTTTACTGCTGATCAGGAAGAGGGTAGCAAGCACTGCTTTAAAAACGTGTGTGTGTGTGTGTGTGTGTGTGTGTGTGTGTGAGACCGTTTAGCCCGAGGGATTGTCTGTCTTCTCTCATACACTAAGACGCATGTGGTCGCACACAATTCACAGTCAGTCACATCAATCTTCATCCATAAAAGTGCTGCTAAAAGATGGACATCATCAATACAAGTTGCTTTGTTGTTACTTTTTTCACACACTTAATGAGCTCAGCTGCTCTGAAACAAATGCAACTTCACCAACATTGGGCTTTGATTTTTATTCAAAGTACACGGCCATGTGCACGGCTCAAAATGTGGCAGTGAGTATGTTGTCATGGAAAAGAACTATAGGTATTTTTTTTTGCTCTAGCTGTGTTTCCATTACCCTTGGAAATGCGCAAAATCTAAATAACACAATAAAATGTGGTAATGAAACACCTGAATTAAAAAAAAACAAACACTCAAATATGGTTAAAAGGTTTTTTCACTTTCTCAAGGAGAAATTTCAGATGTTTCGTTTTTGAAATGTGTCGCAAAAGCGCTATGGAAACACCTTTTCCGCAAATATACGTCACAGAACGTGACTTACCTGGTCACATGACCACTTCTCTCCCAGAAAACATGACGCAGTACGTGGAAACAAAAGAGGAGACCGGGACATTTCTTACTTTAAAATCATTACTGCCACTTTGGACGTGAAACAACAAAGGAATATGGGGTGTTATAAGGAGGTTTGGAGCGTTCATCTTCCTGCGGTAAAATCTCACGGGATGAGATTTCATGGGAGTTGTGAGGCTCCTGCCCAAAACAACCTTCAATGGAAACAAGTTCAAAGCAGAATTAAACCTTGTCGACATTTAGAAATATTGCTTTTATTTTGCAAATATCTGTAATGGAAACAGAGCTTATAATAAAATTTAAGGAATTAGGCAGACAGGCGAACAACTGGACCACCTTTACTTTTGGTACAACCAAAGAGAGCCTCACCATGTAAACAATATTTTCAAATTGTTTCGATTGTCTCTGGTCTTTGGAGAGAGCAGACGTGTTTTCATTCACTCCGATAACAGGACCTTGGCTACAGCTGGCTACAGCTGAACAGCCTGAAAAATTGGGCCCAAGACTGACTTTTTCGGCATGTACAAAAAAAAAAAAAAATGTAAAAAAAAAAAAAGTGAATGTAACCAAGTCGTAAATAAACTGAATAAAAAAATAAATAAAAATAAAATACTAAATATTTCATCATCAAACTCAACTATTTGATGTCTTTTCTCATGTCACAAACTTCCAAGTTGAATCTTGATGTCTGCACTGACTGAGCACTGTTGACCTTGTCCATGCTAAGAGCTCCTCCAGGCTGCCTCCATCTCTAGACAAGAGGGATTTCAAAGCCTCTCCTGGATGTCCCGGGACCCTTTGTCACACTCTCATATATAGGTAAGCACAGTGTGTAGCTCGCTCCTCACCACCAGCCTCTTCAAAACTCCGCACAAAAGCCAGATTTCCTCCCAATTTGCTGCTAGATAATAGGAGGCTCAGGAACTCCTTTCAGTCCAGTTGAATGGTGGGCCTAATTCAAACTCAATCTTTGGGTTTGACAGGCCTCACCCCAACCTTAGCTAAGCTTACTTTGGGGCTCCTGACTTCAAGCTAAAGCTTAGGGCAATCCTCCTGTTGAGGGACTTAGCCTTGTGCACATCGGTGCCTCTTCTGTAAAAAAAGACCAGCTTGCTTTTATAGTTTTGTGTATGTGTACAGATATTCTAAAGATATTCTAAATCTTGCCTTACAGCACGCAAACCAACAAAGCACAAAGCCTTTTTTTTCTCAGTAATGCCACACTTCACACATACTTACACAAATTTCCATTAGTTGGCTTCCAACTACAAATATAAATCCTCCACCTCATCCATGAACAGAGGAAAATTTGTAGCTTTTTTCCATTACACTCTCATGTCATTGACCTAAAAGTGACTTAGTGAAAACACACAGACTGTTTTGCATGGTTTTACAGACCTAGAGGGTTCACTCCACCAACCCTTTTGTTTGTTCTAGTTGACCTTGCAGCACTTTTTTTCCTTCGCCAATTATGCAAGCACACAGGCCACTTTGCATATTTGAACATCTTTTTTCTCCTGAAACTCTCAAGGTCAGTTCTAATCAACCACCCTTCGGTATAGTACACACTGAACATACACCATTCTCTACAGAGTTCCTTAAAGACGTCCACCTACCTCTTCCAAGGACTGCTATTAAAGCAATCAGGCGCTTTCTAAGCTAAGTCAAGAGCATGGTACTCACATGGGGATTCTGATTTGAATTATGCAAAGGGGGAATAGCAAAAGGAAAATAAAATAAAGAGCAGAGAAAAAGATCAGGAAGTCAACAACACATTTTCTGCTGAGCGAGGAGAAAGTGAAAAACTTTGAAACTAAAAGAGAAAGTTAAACATTTAGTTAGGGTTACCATATTTTACCTTGCAAAAAAGAGAACATTTGGCTCGACTTCGGCATACTTAAAAAGTGCTTGACGTTTACCTAACTATGCTTGTACATACATACAGTTTATATACACCAAGTAGTTATTTTAACCAAAACACTCTTTCTTTATAGAAAAGGCTAAAAAAATCTGTCTTCAAAATCTCAAAACTTCAAATTACTTGATCATTAAAATGATGTTGCCTATTTGAATATTATGTTTACGCATTATCTTATTAACGCCAATAACAACTGAGCGAGGAGAAAGTGAAAAACTTCTGCTCGCTTAAAGATATAGAGGATGATTTTCCTGAAGTTTAGATAAGAAAGGCCTTCTGCGCATGCGCAATACTCTACCTGCTCAACGCCTACGTGTGCAAAAGAGCGTGCACGAGCCCACTTTTCCTCGTGCACAGCTCTGTTTACAAGTTGGAGTCGGCCACTATGTCAGAGTCGCCACCGGAAAGTGAAGATTCATTTTCAAAGGACCTGATGCGCACCGCGCACGAGCACAAGCATGTACAACGGCCTTATGTAAACATATCATCAGAATGATTGACAATTAGGATGACCAATAGTTAAGATGATCCACTCGGAAGTTGAAGCCAAAATAACATAGTCGAGAATACCTTTAAGATACTAATAGGCTCGGAGACCTACGTTGTAAAAGAAGAATGAAAAGGTGTGTTTGTGGTTGATCAGTGAGACACTAGCTGCATTTCCATTCCCCTTTTTAAAACGCGCAAAATCTAAATAGAACAATAACAACTGGGAATGGAAATACCTGAATTTTGAGAAAACACTCGCTGAAAAGTTTTTACGCTGTCAGGAGGAGGAATTTCAGACGTTTTGATTTTGAAATGTGTCGCAAAAACTCTATGGAAACACTTTTTCCGCAAATGCACATCACAGGACGTCGCGTACATGGTCACATGACCACTTCTCTCTGAGAAAACATAGCGGGGTACATGTGGACAGAAGAGGAGACCAGGACATTTCTTAGCATTAGACTTTACAATTATAAGTGCCACATTAGACGTGAAACAACAAAAGATTGTGGAGTTTGTGGAGTCCGTCTTCCTGCAGCAAAGTGTTGATGAGATTTCACGGGACTTACGAGGTGCCTGCCGACCTTCAATGGAAACACGTTCAACACGTAATTATACTTTGTCGACATTTAGAAATATCACTTTTCATTTGCGAAAATCTGTAACGCAAAACCAGCTACTAGCAGTAGATGGCCGTCTGATGTTGTATGTTCCTTTTCTTTGTTTTGGTATATTTGATGCAATATGAAAAAAATCTCAAACACAAACTCTTTATAAGTGTAATATTGCACTACAAACATGGGATGAAACAATTTGTCAATTTAACAGTCTATACCGGTCAATGCAAATGATCTGAGTCAATGGCTGTGTTTGAAATGGCATACTAATGTACTATTCATACTGAGTATGATGTCAAAATGAGCGTGCAGTGCAGGGGTCACCAACCTTTCTGAATCTGTGAGCTACTTCATAGGTACTGAATCATCCTAAGGGAAAAGCACGTATTAAAAAGCATATGTTCATAGTTTCACTTTAATTATAGATGATAATGAAAACTAGCAGTAACTTTATAGGAAATGTTGAGGTTTCAACATGAAACCCTTTATTTCTCCTAATTTATGCAATTGTTTCATTTTTATTACATTAATACCATAATTGTAATTTTAAAATGTAATTCACCCCAACCCTGATCCCATATGATAATCAATTAATAGGTTTAAAGATTAGATGTAACAAGAAGACAGTCATCAAAAATCGGAACAAGGGCAAAAACTCCGGCAAAAAATATTGCGCGCTTCACATTTTCTAACTCCATCAAGGTATTGATACCCTAAAGCCACACACAAAATTTGGTTATCCTATCTTAAACAGTTTCTGAGAAAAGCGGTCCCATTTAACTCGGATGGATGGACGCACGGATGGACGGAGCTCAAACCTGCCACACTTTGTGGCGGGGGATAATAATCGATTACTAAAATAATCGTTGCCCGCAGCCCGACAAGAAACTGACTTAACTTATAATTTACTTGCAGGTTTATGAAAGCTGGTGTCTGTAGAAGTCATTATTCTATGCATGACCCATTGTGTGTCGTTGAGTGTCCTCTGCCCAGGTGAACCCTGCAGAGAACATAATCATGGTCCTGTCTTACCCAGGTTAAAGGCACACTGCTGGGTCTTCTGGCACTAATGTGGTGCCAAACTATAGGGGTTGCATTAGCCCGGGCTACGTCAGCATGCATTACAGTCGAAAGAATTCCATTCCCCATTAAAAGGCACCAGCAGGCTATGATGTGGGCCTACCTGTGATGGCCTAAATGAGTTACTTAATGATAGCCGTGCTGTGAGTAAGGAGTGCTCAGACAAAGAAATACTGATTGGCTACTGATTTAGTACGAGGGTCAGAAGAATAAGTGTCAGAGTATCATATCTGTCGTGTCACATTTGACACTTGGGGAATAACAGGGGGTCCGTGCTCTGAATGGATATTATTAGAGAACACATACTTTACATACTTTCTGTCACTCTTTGTCACATTAACACACTGTGCAGCCTACTGTCCATGCTGTGAACCTAGAAGTGCTTTTATGTTTCAAAACCGTTTTTTCCCCCCCAAGGGTATGACTGTATGACTAAAGCTTTTATGATAAGAAGGTACAGAAAGAACACACAATACTTGCACAAAAAGCGAGATGCTAGTGCAGAGATTGTCTGGTGTGCCACGGGAAATGATTCAATTTCACCTAGTTGTTCTAAAAAAAAACGAATTAATTGTTTTCTGCAAATATGCCATTGCGCTGCTTTGGGCCCCTCCCCATTCCAAAGTGCACAGACATAATAATAACATAATTATATATTATACATTATATAAAATGATATAATATATTATAGTACTCTTACTTTTATCCATCCCATGACTTGTATCAAGTATGCAAAATAGGACTTTATTTTAGGGAACACCTATTAACCATTAGTTAGTTACTTATTAGCATCAATATTAAGAACTTATTATTGCCTTATTCTGCATGGCCTTTTTATACAATCAGTAAGCCATTAACTAAGAGTTTTCCCTCAAAAACCTCAGAATTATTACTTATTAGTCGTAAGTAAGGAAGTAAGTGTATGAATTACGATCTCAACATGCTAGGATTAGGGTTAACGTTAACCCTAATCCTAACCCTAACCTTAACCCTGTTTGGACTGCAAGACTGCCATTAAGGCATTAATAAGTACATAATGGTGACTAATTTAGAGCCAATATGTTACTAATGCTAATAAGCAACTGATTAATAGTTAATAGGTGTTTGCTAAACTTAAGTGTTACCAAAAAACAAAATTTAAAGATCATAAAAACAGTTTTTCTTTGTGTTTATTTGATTCATATTCAAGACACTTTGATAAGAATGACTGTATTCTGTTAATATAGGCTACAAAGTTATGAAAACATTTATATATTTTCAGTTGGTGGTGTGTCTTGAGATTTTTTTCAAATTAAAAGATGTACCTTGGCTCAAAATAGTTTTTTTTAAAAACACTGTGCTAGTGTATATAATATCAAGAAATAAGTCAAAAGAGATTTGAGGGATTTTCTGCTCATTGGATGTTAATACATTGTTATAATAAAGATGGATTAAATACAAGACTACATGCTAAACAATCAATGGAGTTTAGATATTTTATCCACAAATAGGACCAAATATAAGGTTCACCAACCCGTGAAGGACAGAACTTGATGTCCTCTGGGTGCAGCGTCAAGGTGAAATGCACAATAAATAGGCCCACAGCCTCCTTGAGTTTGGGGCCATATGGCAAGTAAGCTGCAGTAATAACAAGAAATCTGGAGCAATGTTTGTTCATTAAGTGCATGGTCAATATATGCACATATTTCATCAATCAATAGCGCTCTTGAATATAGTTTTCGATCATTAAACACACCTGATCATATCTATTTCTTAACTTGTCTGCCAGCAATGATGGTATTTCTCCAAAAAACATAGTTTGAATATATTTTTACAGCTCTCCATTTCCCCAACTTAACCTTAAGACGTTATTTATTAATGTTATTGTACTTTCTTCCTCCAGCTTTATTGCCATCCAAAATCTGATCAGGTTTGCAATGTACCACCATCTGACCAGTACATCGATAATTGTAGTTTCGTCATATCGAGAGATAATCGTTATTGTGAGCTTTGTATTGCGTATTGTAACGCGAGGTACCCAGAGGTTCCCACCCCTATTATACAGTGGAATTCTGGGCACCTACTAACAAACGGTTTAAAAAATCTAGAACAATAAAAAATAATATAATATAGTAAGTAAGTAAGTTAAAAGTTTTGGAGATTTTATTCAGAGTAAGAGAAAAAAAAGCCTTTATTTGGGCATTATATGACTTTTTAAACAAAGAAACGAATAGCATAATTTAAGAGGGGTTTATATTTTTGAACAAAGTAAATTTAGAACAAACCTTAAAAGAGGATGCATTTCTGTTTACGGTATTCTATATATTCTATTGTATATGTTTGAGGACAGCCAAGAACAAATATCTCATTTTTTCAAGAAAACCAAAAACAAAAGGAACAAAAAGTCTCTTTGTGCACAGAGAAAAACAATCAGAGATGTTCTAAATATTATATAAGATCTATGCACACATAATTGTAATGATATGTCTGCTCAAAAGGGAGTGGGAAGAAGAAAAACTTATTTATTCCCAACACCATTTCTTAATTAACAAGTTTCATCACATTGCTTCTGTCTGTTTGGACTTCTAAAAATACACAATATATGAAACTGAGTAGGAACAAATACAAAAAACTGACTAATAATCAGTAACTAAGATATACAGGAAGACAAAGCAAAATACCAACAATGGTAAGAAATTTCATTTTTTGTTCAATTCACATATAAATTGAAAATCGGCCTATTAGTTGAATCTATCTATTCACCATCTTTTGTTTGTGTCACAAATTGTGTTTGACCAAATGAAACAATCACAGGAACATTATTTTGGAAATTTCTCTAAAATGAAGCTGATGAAATCTTAAGCTAAACTTATAGTGAGCACCACACTGAAAAATGCTGTACACAAAGCCAGAACTTTAGATTATTGGTCCAACATTAAGCAGGATAACAGGTGGCGATAGTCTGAAAGAGATCTCCATACAGTAAGTGCTTCCAGATATAAAGTGACCAGAGGAAACCAGAAGACGCTACTATCTAAACAGGTACTATAAATGTATCCTGTGTGAGGCGGTGTGGGAAGAGAGGGCGAGTGTATCCCAAACGATGGAGATGAGTAGAGGCGTAAGTGAGCCATGTGGAGGAAGCCAGTGGGTGAGTAGTGATCTGTAAAATGACACCCTGCTACCTTCTCTGACCTCCCCGTCAGGCCACTCTGTTACCTGGACAAGATGGTAGGTATTAAGTGGCTCACTCTCCTGCTAAGTTAAGTTGCTGATCCATTGGCCAGAGAGGAAAGCCAACCCCAGCTCCCATCTTCACTTCAGTGGGAGCATTTGTTTTGATTTTTTTCCCCCTCTCTTTTTTTTTTTCACGGACAAACCTGAGATGCCCAATTTATCTGGGGTAAAGTGAGAGGATATAGGGCGCTTTGCCACTTGAGCACTAAAACCTTAAGCCTAAAACGCTTCACTAACCCCCCCTGACCAATGCCTTCCTTCAATTCATCACTAGCTGTGTTTCAAATACACATTTCCGCAAAATAAAAGCGATATTTCTAAATGTCGAAAAAGTATAATTGTGCGTTGAACATATTTCCATTGAAGGTTGTTTTGTTTTTCATTCCACAGGATTTCGCCGCAAAGGTGGACGCTCCAAACCTCCTTATAACACTCAATTTTCCTTTGTTGTTTCACGTCTAATGTGGCAGTAATGATTTTAAGATATAACGCTAAGAAATGTCTCGGTCTCCTCTTTTGTTCACACGTACCGCGCCGCGTTTTCTCCGAGAGAAGCGGCCATGTGACCACGTACAACACGTCCTGTGACGTGTATTTGTGGAAAAAGTTGTTTAATAGCGCTTTAGCGATACATTATAATATTGAAACGTCACACTTGGAACAATGCAAGTAAAAAACCTGTAGGTCAGACGACCTTCATCAGGGCAATATTGAAACATCTGAAAACTCTCCCCATTCAAGCGAAAAAGATTTTTCACAAAATTTGAGTGTTTTTTTTAAATACAGGTGTTTCCATTACCAGTTTTTTTTTTTATCATGCTATTTAGATTTTACGCATTTCCAAGGGTAATGAAAACCCGGCTATTTTTGTACTGCACTGATGATACTGATGCATAATAACATGTACGCCTTTATACACATCTTTCTGTATTTTCCATTGAGGGAAAAAAGGTATCATCATAACTTCAGGCTGGTACAAGGATGACAGGTACGATGTGCCACCCACATCTTTAATGCCAACAACACAGGGACTGGTGAGAGAACAAGAGGAACAATTTGCTCATTCTCCACCAAGACATGGGGGCTTAAGGCAAAGGGAAAATAAGACACCCAATATCCAAAATCCCCCTCTCAGGCCCATCATGTGAAGAAATCCCCTCTCTTCTCCCCCCCCTTCCTCTTCTCCTCTTTTCTTTTTTAATCAAGCCGTTTGGGGTTGTCAGGTCTTTTGAGACGAGGACTCCCAGCCATGTGAAAAGTTAATCCCTTGTGGGCCTTCTTCTCCGTGGCGCTCATCTCCCTGGGAACACTGGTGGTGGCTCTCAGGCAGGTGGCCGTCAGCGGGGTCGGGCGGGGAAGTGGGGCGGGTGAGCAAATGGATGGAAGGATGGCCAAAGTGTGGGATGCACACACACACTTTGGCCCCTGTGACCAATAGAGAAAAGGTGGCCATGGTCTTCAGTACTCCATCAGTTCACCTGAATTCATTAAAGTGCCTTTCCCAACCTTAAACGCTCCCTTGTTTACATTTCTACATCCTTGAGACGTTTTGATTAGGTCACAGACTGTTGAAATAATAGGTAGAAGAGGATCTGCAATGTGGAGAGCAAGTCGAGTGGCTTCTCAAGGGTGACAGTGGTTCACAATGAAGAGGGTACTTTTGTTGCATTCTGCTTCAAACAAAGTCTTCACCTGGTCTACTACACTAGTACTAGCAGTGAGTGAAAACAGAACATTCCAGGAGACACATGGAGAGGAATGAAAGTAATGGCCGAAACAATGTAGTGGTAAGAAAGACAACTTGGTGGAGTATTTGTTTCTGATTTTACTGGTATATCAGACAAACACATTGGTCCTTATTTATCAACCTTGCATGAAAACAGGCGCAAATGGGAGTTCACTTGAGGTCATACGACAGGACCAACGTGTGATTCATGAAACATTCGTATTTGACCAATCCCAGCGTATAAATGATCAGGTGTTGATAAATGCGGCGGCTTAATTTTGATAGTCATTAACATGTTACACCCCTAAATCTTCCTTGTTCAGAGGCCCCGCCCACTGAGGTCAAACAAACACTGGTAAAAAAAAGAACAAAGGAACTCCTCAAAACAAAGGTATGGTTTTGCAGCGTTTTGCTGCCACCGTATAAAGAGGATCATAGGTGACGTCTGCCCCCCTGTGTGCGCAGCGTACAACTTCACAGCAGAGATCCTGGAGACACGCATGGAAACAAACCGTTTATCGGCCTCAGTTGTCCGCACGCTAGGGGCAATAAAATAACTTATTCACCATCGCAATGTTGTGCAAAACAGGTTAGAATAATGTCACACACTTCCTCTATGGTAAACAGCAGCGCTCCCGTTATCCCGGTACACGTTGCGTAGTGTTAAACATAGCGGTAGCAGGGTTTGTCAGTAGGTTTATCGAAGGACAACAAAAAAAGTGCAATTATCAGTAATAACGTTGGCTTTTTTAAAATGTATTATATTTTGTTTTATTAATCAATTTTGATTTGTTCTGAATGTGCTTCTGTTTATACTTAAATTACAGCTGAGTCAGAATTGATAAATACCGAAGCATGCGTGAATTTGGTTGAACGCATGCCGTACGCTCCGATCTGAACGTTGATAAATGAGGGCCATGATCTTTACAGGGGAAAAAAAAATTGTTTAAGTGCTGGGAACTAGACAAGACCAACTTATGCTCATCAAAACCTCTCCTGGTTGTCTGAAGGAGACAAAGAAGTCCCTCTTCAATACTTTATTTGCACTTCTCTGCCTTTTCTCTTAAAGCAAAGTGCCATCGGAAGTATAGACAGACCCAGTCAGCCATCTCAACCCCTCTTTTCTGTCCCATTTACGGTCACTTAAACCACCCTGACCCTACACACCCTTCCTCTCTCCAATACACACACAAGCATAGAGACATACACAAGTCTACCATCTTCCTTAAAAAATGATGTGCCCAAAGCTCCACTGAGTCCCTCAGAAAAAGAGCTTGAGGATGAGAGAACCTCTGTTATAAAGGGAAACGCGGCAAGATTTGGGAGTTTGTAAAGGTCAGTGCGGACTTTGTTCAATCTGTGGGTTTATCAGACCAACAGCAGGGCCAGACAAAGAAGCCACTCGCTGCGTGACAGAAACCCAAGCTGTGGCAGCTAAATTACTTCACTGATAAGGCTGATTAAGAAGCACCAGGACTGCGGAGGCTTGGAAAAATAGGAGGAAGAAGCAAAAAGAAAAAGGAAAAGAGTGAGAGAAAGAAAGAAAGAAAGGGAGAGGACACAGAAGGTTGAGAAAATCAACGACACACAAAATAAAAAAAAGATTTGAGTGTTTGATGGTCATCTAATCAAAACACATGTTGAGCATTTTGTCAATTAAGGACATAGATTAACACCTAAAGTTCAGCGATATGTTAAAGGACCACTGGGGACTAGACCAGGGGTCACCAACACAATGTCCGCAGGCCTCGGGTAGCCCACATGGACCATGTGACGGGTCCTCAGGTGTTCTAGTCATCAATGAGCTTCATCTATAATCTGATTTACTTTCCAGGATTCAAACTCACATAGAAAAATACATATGAGATGTAGTTAGTACTTATTAGAGTTAAATACTGCTACAAGTGATCACGTTTTAGTAATAAATGAAATGTGTTTATTTTCACTGAAACATTGTGACCAATGTTTTTATGTGTTGCAGATTTGATGCTTGAGTTGTGGTATGTTATACATTATATGATATATAACATATGTCGAAAAAAATGCAAGGTGGATTTTCATAAAAAAATGACATAATTGTTACATTTTACAAATGTTGTGTTATACGATTAGTTAAAATTGTTTGTATGTTAGGAGCTAGTAAATTAGGAAGATGATCATTTTTTTTCTACGAAATGTATTGAAAATGAAAGAATTTGAATAAATCAGGTTACTCCTAGCCTTCCTTATTATCTTACATTCTAATTAAAGTGAAACCGTGTATTGTAAATGTATCTAAGACCAAATGTCTTAAATAGATTTAAGGCCTTTGGACTATTCAGTACTTATAAAATAGCTCACAGTTTCAGAAATACACTGTGGATTAGATATATTTGTAGATGCAGTTTACACTTCAAAGTGTGAGATACAAGATGTGAGCTTTATAAGAAAACATTTAAAGGAACAAAAATGATGAATATTTTTTAATTCTTTGTATGGATTTCAAATAAAGGAGAAATTGCAAAAGGAAACTTCAAGAATTTATTTCGTAACGTGTTTAATTTTATGTACACTGGTTCACTTTGTGTCAAAGCCGTAGCATTCTGAGCAAAAGGACACTCGGAAGGAGCAGATGGCCCATTATTAATAATAATAATAATAATAATAATAATAATAATAATAATAATAATAATAATAATAATAATAATAATAATAATAATAATAATAATAATATATATTTGACTTACAGGTAATTAAGGTGGACATTTTCCTCTCCGCACTCGCCTACCTTTCAATCCTAGCGTGTATGACGATGCCCCTTTGTTCCATTGTTTGGCGTACACTTAGTATCACATGACCTAAGACTCTCAATAAGCTGAATAATGTCTATGGGTTTCTGCAGTGGCATGCTGGGTACCAGTGTGTACCAGCTGCAGCGTCATCAGATCACCTCCTCTTTCTAAAAGAGGGGCACAGAGCACAATCATATGATGCTTTTTTTTTTTGTTAAGGCAGTGACTGAGAAGCTTGCAACACTGAGCTCTGACCATAAGTAGATTTGAAAAGATCAAGTTAACCTCGTTCACTTTGTCTTTTCTCGTGGACAGCCAAGCTGATAATCAGGTTATTATCACCCGTGGTCAAAATGGAGCGACAGCATGACTGAACTTATTAGTAACCTGTTTACTCACTGACTTTAAGTTCAGGCCTTGGTGATTTTATTGAAATAAAAGTTGTATTGTAACTTAGTATTGACACACTTTGTCTTTTGAAAATGGCAAGCAAATAAATCAAGACATTCTATCTCTGACGACATAAAATTGAGACAAACCTAAATTAGAAAAACCCATGCTTAGACTTTTATTTTCATCATAATGACCATGTAAAATGTAATGTAACAGTGCTGGGCAAAATACCGAGGTTCAAGATATATCGAGTTTTCTGCTTGGGCGATATAAAAAATTTAAATATCGCCTATATTGATATATATATATTCTTATGGTATATCTTAATTTGTTTTCAAATTCTTCATTTACGAGTCACTGCTTTCACTACTTCTCAGAACAACATGAAAACCACAGTTTGATAGATTTCTGAGTGCGTCCTAGCCCAGACCTCCCCCTAAACAAGCCACACTACAGAACTCACTCACACGTGCTGTCCCTTAGAGGAGAAAAAGGCAAAAGTGTCACATATTGTGCAACTGGTAGTTACTAAAGGTCCCTGTGTGACATTTTGCAACAGTAAAATTAACCCTGAATTGTCTTTCTGGTCAGACTTCATTTTAATTTAAAATTATCAAGATTTTTGGGGTCAATTACATTTTTCAGTTACAATTACATTTTCAAATTACCCATGTTCAATTACAATTCCATTATGATTACAATGACCAGAATTTTTTTTATAATTACAATTAAATGACAGTTGTTTTTTATCCTGAGAAAGTCAATTACAATTATGTTCTCAAGTTCAATTACTATTAATCACAATAACTGAGACTTAAAAAACGTAATATAAGTAAACCTTCCTCTTGTGTTAGCTTTCTGTTAGCATCTCTTATGATAACTGGTCATAAATCAGCTGTAAAATACACTAAAAACAAATGTATTTCTATTGATTACTTTTATTAGGCTTCCTAATCAATGAAAATATAGGTTTGAATATTTTTGGTGTGGGCGTCTGAGCCTTTTTTGTGTCTTATACCCCTAGATTTCTGTACATAGAACTTTGACATGGTTTTCCAGTTTTGCGTTAAATAATAATTGACAATTTTTATAGAATTTTCACGACAATTACAATTACAAAGTCAATTATCTCAACTCAATTACAGTGTAAGATTTTTTGAATTCCAGTCCCAATTATAATTACACCATAATTGTAATTAACTATCAATTACGCGATTACAATTAGAATGGACCCCAAACCCTGATGAGTGTCCAAGATAATAACAGCAACTATGTGTGTGTGTTTAAGTACATTTATGCATGCATGGACGTTAACGTCTATGTCAACCCCCCCACTGTCTGTAGCAGACACAACGCTAGGTTTCTCTTCCAATGACACTAATGGGAAAATGAGCGAAACCCACTCGAGCGATTCCCGAGGCTTTCCAAAGTAAAGACATCCCCGGTGTGTTTGACACTTCAACAGTTCAACACTGTTTTCAGATCTGATGTCGTCACCGTGCTCAGCTTCTCACTCTGAGTTGTTTTTATAAATAAATGAGTGGAGGAAAAAATAACATGGATGAATGTCTTTTTTTTCTCTCTCTCTGGCTGCCTGTGTCTTTTATCTTTGTGTGGATGTATGCGCTCGTGCTAAATGCACGGCCTTTTATGCCTGAACACGCTCAAGCTGAATGTCATTATGCACACTCCCAAAAATATGCAAAATACACAGAACAGCCATAATATTATGATCACATGAGTATAATAATGTATGCCCCCACCCCTTTTTTTTCTTCCCTCTACAAGACAACCTTTGATGCACTTTGTATTCTCGTTTCCACGTTTCTGCTAAAGCTGATGTTAACTTCCTGCTGGATATGATCACAGACCTGTTTCTGACTCATCCAGCCTTGCTCTAGGGTTCGGTTGATACCGACAACTGTTGCATGCACTGTAAACCCGAATAAGTTACCAAAACTCCAAAAAAAATTGCGGCAATTGATTGCCGCAATTTTTTTAATGTTGATTAAAAGTCAAATTTTTCTAGAACTGGCGACGTGTACTTTTTAATAACAGTTAAATTAAAGCGCTATATGATTTAGGTTTATTATTTTTTTTCAAATAATCCGTATTTGAAACAGCAGAAATAACAGGACTATCATTCTTAGCATGTAGTTATTTAATTATATTAAATTGTACTTAAATTGTGTTTTTAAGTTATACTTACTTATAAACACATATAGTTCCATTTACTTCCACTTACTGAAAAAGGAAGAAAATGTTACACCAACTTGAGTTAAGCTTAGTTTTCTATAACTTTGAGTATTAACTATTTAATCTATTTAATTACTTTGAACGTTTGGGTTTACAGTGGGAACACTGCACGAGAGCAGTGATTCTCAAATGGGGGTACATGTACCCCTAGGGGTATATGATGGCACTACAGGGAGCACTTGAAAGAGAGAAAATGGAAAATTATCAAACAAAAACATAAAAAAATATGTCTTTTTTGGTTAAATATTATAATGCAAGCTGGGTGAATGACTAACACCAGGTGGGAAATGAGCAGAAATGATAAAAAACTATAGTAAAGTCATTCAGAAGGCATTAGATATTGTTTTATTCAACTTATTTACAATAAGATACTTTCAAAGGCGTGTTATTACTCATACATTCCATAATTATGTGCTTTTTTCATAGAACTCTGGGCATAATGTTGTAGTCGGACAAAGGGGGTGGAAATAAGAGTAAGGGGGTAGATGGGCCACAAAGGTTTGCGAACAGTCAGTTTAAAAAAACAACAACCTACAAATCCATATTAGATTGTTGGATTGAGTTGTACAGATATAAACATTTTTTTTTTTTTTTACCAAAAGACAACTTTGGTATTAACTTATGGCA
This sequence comes from Gouania willdenowi, assembly GCF_900634775.1. Taxonomy (NCBI): domain Eukaryota; kingdom Metazoa; phylum Chordata; class Actinopteri; order Blenniiformes; family Gobiesocidae; genus Gouania; species Gouania willdenowi. Next base: position 35,566,447 of record NC_041050.1, on the reverse strand, counting down.
GAGAAGAGTGTAGAAAAAGATTGTTGAATTCTGTGCATTCAATTAAAATGTGAATGTATATATAAATATATATATATATATAACAATGAATATATTTACAGCTTTGGCTTTCAGGCCATGTTGTGTATCTGATTATGGAAAATGGCAATCCCAGCAGCCACGGGAAACTTATTAATAGGTCACCACCTCCTGCTTGAGTCACAGAAATGTTAAGCTGCACAAGGGATTGAGCAAGAGGCCAAGAAATTAAAAAGGACAAAAGAAAAATATTCAAGTAGAAGTACCGTTAGTTGATTTAAACTGTACTCAAGTGCATGTAGAAGTCATACATAAAATACTGCAAAGTAAAAGTTACTATATACGTTCACCCCCAACATTTATTTTTGGTAATAAATCTTGCCACGGTTCCCTTACATACAGTAAACATCTCATGTATAAACTTTAAAAGGAAGAGACCAAATCTTGCACAATTGAAACTTAATCTATTATCCACAAAAGGAATCTGTACAAAATAAAAGGTTTGTCAAAATGTGCAATTTAAAAAAATAAATAAAACAACACCAATGAATTCTCAGGCTCTAAGTATAGCTACATTTATGAACTGAAAACCTTCATTCAATCTGGTTTTGGCGCTGTGCATTATGTTTAATCTGATTGGTCGGCTATGTGATGCATTTGATTGTCATCTGGTCATTACAGTTTTTTGTCGTTTCACAATGTCCGTTGGTCATTTTTAAACAAAATAAAATAAGAATTTATTCAGTCACTGTTGGGTGTAGACATTTAATGAATTACATTACTTCTTTTAAAATGTACTTCAAAAAAGTACAAGTTCCCATAAAATAAACTCAACTGCCGTAACGTGACCGTACTTGTAATCCATTACTTTCACCTCTGGTTATCACTACACACGACTAATGCATCTGAGGGCTTAGACACTAAAACCAACCCAGGTGGAAAAACGATATTCAAAAACAAGTTTCCCGTAGTAGCAAAGCACAATGAACCTCTGATTTAAAGGTATCAATAGGAATATTTGCCGATAATAGGACTGGACATAATTTACCTGTACCTTTCCACCATGGTAAGGTTTTTAAATCACTGTTTAAAATGTATTTCCAGAGGAACCTAATGCATTAAGGCAGTGGTTCTCAAATGGGGGTACGCAATGGCACTACAGGGGGTACAAATATATGGTTTTAATAATGTTTATGTTTAGTTGAAAATGATAATCATACTGAATATTACCAGCAACACACAAAACAACAACAAAAACACACTGAATGAGAGAAAAAGACACGAGATCCCTACAAAATACACAAAAATAACAAAGAAACAGACAAAATGACATAAGAAATAACCAAACAACACCATAAACACACAGACTGAGAAATAATAATTTAAACGATACCAACATCACACAAAAACAACAACAAAAACACACAAAATAAAAGAAACATATACTGAATAATAAAAAAAGAAGAGACAAACAACAACAAAATACACAAAATGATACAATATTTTGATTAGAACATGAACTGAAAATACAAGGGCCAGTCTTGGTCCCACATCAGGAGGGAGATGATCATAAATAATAAAAACTGTAGAAATAAATCTATTCATGAGGCACTAAATACTGTTTCATTCCACTTATTTACAGAATGTGATTCTTTAAAATGTGTGTTATCACTCATTTATTTCATTATTATGATCTATAGTCGTTTTTTCACAGAATTCTGAGCAAAATGTAGTAGTCAGACATAAGGAGAAATGGTACTTGAGCCCAAAAAAATTGGAGAACCACAGCAATAGAGAACAGAATTGTGGTGGAGATGCTTGAGGAAATTGTGTGTGTGTGTGTGTGTGTGTGTGTGTGTGGGGGGGTTATTCTGGCAAACAAGAGACCCCATTGAGACCGTGTGGCTAGAGTGGCTGAGGTCTGAAACCAGTGACCAAATAATAACAGTGAAAATCTCAGGGACAATATTTGTTGAGTTCCTCCCTTTAAAGACAGACGACTTCCTCTGGAGCATGTGCACGTTTCATCTGAACCCCCTCCATTAATCTATTAACTAATTAACAGATGCTGGTAACTAGTTATGAACAAATGATAAGGTATCCGGCTTCAAATCAAACCTGACATTTAATTTGCTGCCCTGCTTCCTTGATATCAATTACAATGTTCATTGTGGGTAATTGACAATAGTTTGCAGAGACACACATGAGGCTCGTGTCTAAAACAGCCCAGTTCTGCTGTGGTGTTTCCGTTGGCCAACGGCAGCCATATGTTTAATATTAGACGGAATCTGTTCCACTGGAGTGCTCCGAAAGCTGGGAAAATTGGATTAAATTGGCTAATGGCATGTTTAAAACCTACATAAAATGAACATGGATGGAAGGTATTACAGCACCCAGGGTAAGGGTTTGTGGTGTTTCGCTCTCTCCGTGGTGTTTCTGCTCTGTGTGTAAACTTGGGGTTTCAGTCAAAGTCAAGTAATGATGACAGAAAACCACAAACCGTTGGTCAATACGGTATTAGAAATAGAAACTAATGTTTTTTTTTTAAACCCTTACATTATGACGTGGGACTATTGGCACAGCAAGGAAAATAGCTTCTTGTGTTAACCCGAATTTACAAGAACATATGAGGCTGGAAATGAATCGTAAGTACAAGAAGTTTATACAGTTGTTAAGGCAAAGCAAATGTTTTGGTTTAGTGCATTTCATACCCAAGGCAACTTAATGGGCTTTTACGTTAAATGTATCCAGTTAAAACAGATAAAGAAAAAGCTTTATTGTGTTTAGTTTTTTTACGTTTTACTCAAATTGGAGCATCAAACACCGGGGTGTCAAACTCCTTTTAGTTCAGGGGTCAAATATAAAGTAGTTGAATCTTAAGTTTATTTATTTTAGGCGGGAAAACGAGCAATGTCAACAATAATTTCTCCAAGTTTGCACTTAAGTGACAGATATCAGTCCCTGCATGATTTCTTTCTTTTAAATTTCATTGATTTTGTAACACATTTTAATTCAATTTTGGCAAATTATGTGAAATAATTTCAGGAAAATTGAGTCCTTTAAGCAATTTGAGACGTAAAATATCAGCAGTCGTGATAAAATCATGGGAAAATTGTAATCCTGTTTGGTAATTTACACAATAATTCATGTTTTTTCTGTCTTTCTTTAGTTTCTCCTGCGGGCCGAATTGTATGGTCTAAAACACGTGTCAAACTCAAGGCCCGGGGGCCAAATCTGGCCCTTTAGAGCATCCAATTCGGCCCGCAGGAGAAAGTGAAAATGACAGAGAAAACATGAAATTACCAAATAATTCAGTTGTAAATTGTTGTTTCCTTTTTCCTTAAATTATTCCACAAAATTTCCCCAAATTGAATAAAACTTGTTAAAAAAAATCAAAAGACATTTAAGTATCTGTCACTTATGGCTCTGATATTGTTGATGTCTTCCATACTTTATGTCTAATTTATAACTGGTGCAAACTTGGGCACATTAATGTTGAAATTGTTCATTTTCCCGCCTAAAAGCTGCAGCCCACTTGTGATCAAACTGGTTCGTATTTTGGTCCTTCAACCAAAATGAGTTTGACACTTCTGGTCTAAAGGGTCAGATTTGGCCCCCGAGCCTTACGTTTGACACGTGATCTAACAGCTATTTCATCGAAACATGTTGTTTTATAGTCACAAAATAAATAGAAGTAAATAAAAATGTCTGTTTGTTTACCCTGAGACCAAATCTGTGATAATTGTGTAAATTAACAAATAATGTAGAAATCGCAGCTTTTCTTAATACACTAATTCAAGAAAACAACAATATTCCCCATACTTTCATCACATGAGTGCCGTCATTTAAAATCTTAAATTGTTTAAAGGACTAAATTTTCCTGCAATTGTTTCTTTTCTTTTAATTACAAAATCAATTAAATTTAAGAGAAAATCTTGCAGACATTGACACATGTCATTTATTGTGTGGATATTGTTGGCACCTTACATACTTTATGCATCATTTATACATCCTTGTGCAAACTTGGGGAAATTATTGTTGAAATTACTCGTTTTCCCACCTAAAATCTGAGGCCCACTTAAGATCAAACTACTTTATATTTGACCCCTGAACTAAAAGGAGTTTGACACCCTTGTGTTAGATCTTTCTGTGGTGTTTGTTTCAAATCTATGTAATAAATCCATCAAAATGGACTGAATAACACAAAGAAAGTATGCAATGTTTTGTACTAACTGACTTTTTAGTTTGGGTTGCTGGTTTTTTCCCAACATGAGCTACAAAGGTAGCATTGCTGTTTTTTCCTTGTTAAGTGGCTTTAAAACAGAAGTACTCTGTCCTCATCAGAGCATATTCTTCATTTGAATTCTAAAAGACATGATAATAATGACCCATTTTACTCGTGCTATGCAATCGTCTACATGGCAGGGTTTCATGTTGACGAAAGAGGAAATGGATTCATGTAAAACTCTTTCTTGTGGTATGGTTTGTTGGGTTTTTAGCACGTACGTCATAAGTGGACCGTCCGAACAAGCACGCCTCTGTTTGAACTCTGGAAAGTGCATTAGTCAAATAGAGCAGGAAACCACTCCGTCTTTTTGACTTTCTGCCTCACGCTGTCTTTGCCTGTAATAAGGCGTGACTATACTGTCCTCTGGCACTCTCACTTTATATTTCCTCCAATCAGTTTTAGTGCCAGTCATCTGGGGTCAAGCATCAAGATAAAAGAAACACATTTTCTATGAAAAGGCAAACAGATCTGACAAGTTGCAAACTGCACCTTGAATAGCACAAAGATATCTAAGAATGTAGAGCCATCCACCCTCTGAAGGTGAAACACAAAAGCAAAGCAAACACTTTAGGATGTGAGAGGTGGGTCAGCATAGATAAGTGTCAGGGCGTGATACGACTTCTTCTGCCCAACCTTTGAAACCAATGACGCTAGTTTTAGGACAAACAAAGTCCTACATCAATGGCCCCGGCTATATGAATGTTTTTTTTTTTTTTTTTTTTAATAGAATAGAATAGAATAAAATAGAGTTTATTGCCATATGGAATAAAATTATTGTGCATGTCCCAGAGTCAGATTGAAAAAATAAAATAAAAACAACAACAACAAATCAGCCAACACAGTATAAATTTAGCTGCAAAACAAGGAAAGAACAGAAGTATACTCTACAAAAAGATAAATAAATAAATAAAACATGAACACAACAGCAGTGTGTCTCGCAATGAAAAAAAAAAAATAATGATAATAACGATAATAACAGATCGTGAAGACTATACATGTTTGAAAAGGAGCTGGAGGAAGTATAGACTTATATGATCCTCCCCCTTGTATTATAATATCTAGTACTACACATATAATCTCCTTACAACATACACCTATTTAAACTATAAATATAAATCTCTGGAAAACAATAACCAGGAATAAATATATCCTCTCTGGTAAAGATAGTAGTTCTAACAACTGGTACAATGAAAAACATGCCTGTGCATGCAGTACGGAGCCGCATTTACTCCGTCTCTGGGTTTTAGTATCACCCGTCCGATGAAGCCTGTTCCATTTGCCATAATAAGTCTGTGTGAATGTCTGCATGTTAATGCCTCCGTCCATCCCCTCTTTTTATTATATCCATGTCTTCTAAAGCTCTGATTAAATAATTAGTCTCAAATCTAGTCCGGGCGGCCATCTTGGATTGTGTTGTCACCTGTGCGTCACTGTGACAGGACGAGTATGCGCAGAACGACTGGAATTAACTTAAAGCGGAATTAAGTGTTTACAAGAAAGAGGAATAATTTGATTCTGAATTAAAACCTGATGCAGAATAAACCAGCCACCTAATACGGATTTACGTTTAATTCGGGATTACATTTGCATTTAGAGATTAGTGTTTACAAGGTCAGTTTAAAGAAGATTTAACTTTTGTTCTGAATTAAAGCTTCCATGTAAAGGTGGCCAGTGTGAGCTTACGTTGTTAAGCACCTGACAGAGTGCGATGGAGATCCACGATGCCATAGCTGGACGAGTATGCATCACGTACGTAGGACCTTGACAGCATGGGAATGCCTTCCAGACGTCTTAGCCTATCACTAAGTAAATACCAGGGCAAACAGAGGAGCAAGCATTCTTTTTAGCCCTTTCCACACACAACGGGATGAATGATTCTGATATGGAAAATCACCCCACAAAAAGTAAACAGAAAAAGAATGAGGAAAGATGAAAAAAAGTTTGTCTGGAAACAAAGTCGTCCTCTGGTCCATTGGTGCAAACAGACATTTCTACAGGACTGGCATTAACCTCTGAAACACTTTAAATGACCTTTTAAAAAATGCAGATAATTCACAAGTTACGTAAAACACCCCAAGGCCGATTGTCATGTTAGTATGATGGTATAAGACAGAGGTGGGCAACTTTTATTACAGCGGGGCCACAAAACAGGGATTTTCTGATCCGAGGGCCACGTCATCAACATTTACGTATGTCAATTTAGAATATAGACCAATCTGAGCATTAATACAGGGAATAACAATACATTTGTGTTGTCATTTCATCCGTTTTTGGTGTCATTTATTATTTTGTTTCATTTTTTATTTTGTTTTTCTCATTTTGCTCCTTCTGTTGTTGTCTTGTGTGTTTTTACTGTCGTTTTATGTGTGTTTTTGAAGTCATTTAGCATATGTTTCTCTCATTTCATTACTTTTTTTTTTTTATTGTTTTGTGGATTGTGAGCTAATTTGTGTATCTGTTGTCTTTTTTTTGATTTTGGAGATATTTTTTTGTATCTGTTTTCTGCATTTTTGTTGTTGTTTTGTAATTTTATAATTTTTCTCTCATTTGGTGTTGGGTTTTTTCTTTTTGACGTTGTGTGTTTTTGGAGTAATTTTGAGTTTTAATGTTGTGTAGTTTGTATTTCTGTAATTTTGTGTACATTTTCCACAACCCATCAAGAACGCAGACAGAACTTTAAAACACTCCTCAAAACCCACCTTTTCAAACTTTGCTTTTCCTTATCTTTTCTTTCACTTTTATTGTTATTTCTTTATTCCTTTATTTGTTTTGTATTCTGTAAAGCGGCTTTGAGTCCCAAAAAAGGGCTATATAAAATTGTTGAATTATTATTATTATTATTATTATTATTATTATTATTATTATTATTATTATTATTATTATTAATAACTCATTTTGTGTATTTACTTCAAGGGCCGCCAGTTGATCGAGGGTCACCAGTTGCCCATGATCATTAATTACTGACAAATATTTGATGGTTTCTTCTTTTAATGAAGAAAAAAACAAACACACCTGCTAGCAAACACTAATGCAGAAGAAACTAAAGAGAACTTTCAAAAGCCTTGATTCAGCATTCCATGGAAACACCCTGTGGTCACAGGGCAGGGAGAGGTTATTGCAAATATGATTGATATTGCATCAACAGAGCTTGGTCACGATGATTATGGCTGCATTCAGAAAGCAGGCAAATGAGGATATGCGGTCTGTTAAAGTCCGTTTGAACTGCAAAAATCGAATCTTTTATATTTTATATTTGGTGACCACCATTTACCTCACGCAGTGCAACACATCTCCTTGACATAGAGGTGATCAGGTTGTTGATTGTGGCCTGTGGAAGGTTGGTCCGCTACTCTTCAATGGCTGTGCCAAGTTGCTGGATATTGGCAGGAAGTGGAACACGCTGTTGTATACAGCGACCCAGAGCATCCCAAACATGCTCAATGGGTGATGTCAGGTGAATATGCTAGCTGTTCAACAACTGGGACGTTTTCAGCTTCCAGGAATTGTGTAAAGATCCTTGCAACATGGGGCTGAGCATTACCATGCTGCAACATGAGGTGATGGTCGCGGATGAATGGCACAACAATGGGTTGTCCATAACATACGTCTGCCCATACCATAACCCCACCGTCACCATGGGCCACTCCATGGCGACCATGGCTCAGGTGGTAGTGGGTCGTCTTCTGATCGAGAGGTTGGGGGTTTGATCCCAGTATCTGACTATGTGTCGAAGTGTCCTTGGTCAAGACACTGAACCCTAAGTTGCTCCCAGTGGTTGACTAGCGCCTTGCATGGCAGTCCTGTCCCACTGGTGTGTGAATGTGAGAGTGATTGGGTGAATGAGCTGATATGTAAAGCGCTTTGAGACTGTTTCAGTGTGGTGATAAAGCGCTATATAAAATCAAGTCCATTTACCATTTACCATTTTCCATCCACAACGTTGACATCAGCAAACCGCTCACCGACACGACGTCACACACGCTGTCTGCTATATGCCTTGAACAGTAAGAACTGGGATTCATCTGTGAAGAGAACACTTCTCCAACGTGCCAGACGCCATCGAATGTGAGCATTTGTCCACTTAAGTCGGTTACAATGACGAACTGCAGTCCAACCAAGTTCCAACCTTTGTAAGTATACACATACATATTTACTGTGCAAGGAAACTGTGGCAAAAATAAACGTGGGGGGGCGAAAGACTAGCAACTTTTACTTTGAGTACTATTTAATTGAGCTACTTTTTACTTGTATGTGAGTATTTAATGTATGACTTGTACTTTAGTACAATTTCAATCAAGTAACAGTACTTCTACTTGAGTAGGATATATCAGTACTCTTTAGGCCCTGATATTCAGCTTGTATTTGGTAATATGTCACTCGCCTGTATATAAGTAAATCCGTTTATACGATCATGTTAGATTTCCTTTTGACAGAAATACCCACAGATATGCTGACCTCCACCTTCTGCCATCAAATGAAAATATATAAATGAGTGCAAACCTGTAGAGAATTAAGCCTTAGCCCTTACATTGTGACACGTATCTGTCTTTAGACAAGTGAAGCCAATCTTCCAGTCAGATACTGGCAGTGCTCTCTGACAGCTACATCCCCACACTGGCCGCTCTGCGGGTCCTGCTGGGGCCTTCCTATCCTGGGGGGGTGAGCGGCTCTCTACACACAACCAGACAGACACACACAGAGCCCTGGCGTTCCATCATGTTGTCCTAAAGGGGGAGCATAATGGTTTTTAAATGGATGACTCAGTGCTGGCCCAGAGAGGTCGTCTGAGACAGAAGAGAATGGCCATCGCCTACAGCAAAGCAGCGCATAGATTGAGCTGTCTGTCTCACTCAAATGAGTCTGAGTTAACACCGTATGCAGTTCCCAGTGCCCCAGGATAGACAATAGCAGACTTCCTCTAGACCTTTCCTTTATTTTCTATAACTCCTTCCTCCTTGATATTTCTCACAATTTCCTATTGCCATCCATTTTTACCCAGAAAACACCAAAACATCTACCATTTAACACTCCTATTATCCTAAAATGTTACTAGCACATGTTACCAATGGGGTCAATTTGACCCCAGAGATATTTTCCTGCAGAAAATTGTTTTTAGAAAATTGTTGACCAAGTTTTTTGTGTCAGACGGTTTGTTTATTTGTCAAATACATAAATAACCCCTTGATATTGAAGCCTTGACCTGTTCTCTAGCGCCACCATCAGACCAAATTTTTAAATTAAAATGAATTCATTTTGAATTGTTTTCATCCAAATCTTCTCAAATTTACTCCTCTCATAAACATATTTATTGCGTATTTCTATCTCTTTTTAGTAATATATTTGGGGTTATTCACTATAAAGTTTCATACACATTTTCACATTTTCCTCTAAGTCACTTTCGCTGTGAAAGAGCTGTTCCAAAACCTCATTGACAGTAAACATTTTCCTTAAGGACATTTTCATGAGAGAGAGAGAGAGAGAGAGAGAGAGAGAGAGAGAGAGAGAGAGAGAGAGAGAGAGAGAGAGAGAGAGAGAGAGAAGATTCCAATACACATACAAGTTTTACACAGTTAAAACAGCTTGGGGTCAAACTGACCACAGATGAACAAGAATGCGTGAAACATAATAATTTAATGCTTAAACAATTGTACCCATCAAATTAGGAAAAAGTCACAAAATATGAAGCATAAAATAAAGTAAACTATTTTTGATTGATAAACATTGAATGGGGTCAAATTAACCCCAAGGTTAATAGGAGAGTTAAAGGTGGACAGTGACTGTAAAGTAGTTTGCATTACAAAGAATCATATACACGCACCTAAAAATTCAAATAAATCTATGACCCCACCAATGATATAAATATGATCTAATAGGAAGAAAAAAAATTGCCAACCCCTTCTTATGAATATACCACTTCTTTCTTTTATTTAGAAATGGAAGCACACAACAGTAAGCAAATCGCTGACAGTTAATTTCAGCACCTAATCCAATTTTGTCCTCTTGGGCTGAGCTGTAATTTAATGAAGTCTCAGTTAGATCTGATCGTACTTACATCACAGAGAGCTCAGATGACTTCACCTATTATCTCTCATAACACACCCCACTGTTTTGACAGGGGAATAGAGAATTGGCCAACACTGTGAGATTTAAGCCTTTTCCATCTTCTTTTCCTCTGTTAATTTACATTGATTTACTTTTTTCCCATTCTGGTTTAATTTTTTCACTGTCTTTTGTTATTATTTGTTCAAGACCAGAGGTAGTAGATGAGTAGAGGAGTTTCTGGAGAGCAATGGAGTGCATGGAGCTTCTGGGGGAGTCTGTTTGATGACTATCAACAGACTGTCTGTTATGGCTGTGATAAGAGTCTGGAAGAGGAAAAGCCACTGAAGGCTTCCAGTCGCAAACCAGACAGGAGACTCTAGAAAAATATTACAACCATAACCAGAGTTGGTCCTCCAAACATCGCCAGGAAGAGAAGAAGAAGATGACTGACTTGGAGAAGAGTAAAGAGTAATAAAATGAAAATGAAAAAATCACTGATTAGACAGAAGACAGGAGTAAATGGACATAGACAGAGACAAGGAGTTCTTTTCTTACATCTAATGAGCTCACTGAAGCATCTTCAATATCCTCTAGTGTCATGTTGAAATGAAAATTAATAGTTCAATATGCTGCCACCACAGTGGACCATGCCTCTTTCATTTCCATATCAGATGGCGTGACCAAATGAGTGCGCTCGCTGCAGACCGACGCCCAGCAAAGCTGATACCTCCACTAATCAGCCAGATTTTTCCTTCTGACAATGCTGGGCCTGAGGAATGCAGGATGATTGTATTGTGTGTGTGTGTGTGTGTGGGAATCAAAGATGAAGTCCAATCATGCTGTGGATGCAAATGAAAAAGGCAGCCATTCCGATGATAAGACAGATGCTTGAGAGCATTAGGACTGACGGTGGAAAATGTGAACATGTAAATGAAGAGATGATTGTACATTCAGCTCTATTTTTTCAGAGCCACTTCACGAATGTGACAAACAACCAAAAAGGCATTCATTGTAGAGGAAATATATGAAAAAACTAGACTATTGTGGATGAGGATGCAAGTGCTGGCCCTCGTCGCACTGCATTAGCTAGCATTAGCATTAGCCTAGCAATAAAATTAACCTAGCATTATTAGTAACTTAGCATTAGCTACCTTTAACATTAGCTTAATGTTATCATTAACCTAGCATTAGCGCTAACCTTGCATTAGCATTAGCCAAGCAATAACATTAGCCTAGCATTAATAATAACCTAGCATTAGCCTAGCAATAGCATTAGCCTAGCAAAAACATTAACCTAGCATTAGCACTAACTCGGCATTAGCTACCTTTACCATTAGCTTAATGTTATCCTTAACCTAACATAAGCACCAACTTAGCATTAACCTAGCAATAACATTAACCTAGCATTACCACTAACCTAGCATTAGCATAGCAACAGCATTAGCCTAGCATTAACACTAACCTAGCATTAGTATGGCAACAGCATTAGCCTAGCATTAACAGTAACCTAGCATTTGTATTAGCCTAGTATTAACCTAGCAATAGCAATAAATTATAAACATTAGCATTAAAATAGCCTTTGTCTAGCATTAGCGTTCACCTAGCATTAGCACAAACCTAGCATTAACATTAACTTAGCATTAGCTCAGCAATAGCATCAACCTAGCATTAGCTTGACTTTAGCAAAAAGGTAAAAATGGTTGAATGTATTAATACATTAAAGGTTGAATGGTTTTTAATTTGTTTGCAAATTTTCAAGATAAAAAGTGGAACAGCTCCTCTAGCTTAACGAGCTGTCCACTATACAAATGGGATCGGAGATGAAAAGTCAATGCAGTTTCACAAAAAAATGAATAACTCAAGAAAATGTAAAAGTTACAAATGATAAAACCACCAGCATAAATCTCAGGAAATTTCTAAATGTTTTGATTATTTGCCTATTTGTCAAAATCAGAAAAACTGTGTAGGACAACAAAGTAAAAAAAAAAAGGGAGAACAATAGAACAATAGTGAGGATACCTCCAGCATCCTCATTAATAAAGACGCAAAGAGAATGCATGAAAGGCCGAGGTGGTTCCTACCTCCCATCCATAAGAGCGTTCCTTGTCTATGGCCCCATGATGCTTTGTGCTGTGCAGACCAAACCTCTCTCCAGCACCAATGCGGGTCTTGGCCCATACACCCAGGCCAGCGCCGGGCACCGAGGACTCCCGCAGCTCCAGTTCGCTGGGGATAGGAATGTCATCAGGAATGTAGACGGGCGCCTCATAGGGCGAGCCCTCCTTGGGTGTGGTGAAGTCCTGGTCATTGCTGCTGCTGCTGTTGTTGTGGAGGTGGTGATGGGAGCCATAGATGTGGGGGTGCAGCAGGTGGTGGTGGTGGTGGTGGTTGTTGTTTGCATGGGAGAGGGTCGGTGAGGGTAAGGGGGACATGTTCATGATGCCGTCGTCCAGGTCGTCTTCGGGGCTGTCGACGCCACCTCCGCTGCCGCCTGCTAAACCCACGAGGTCGGCCTCTGTGTCGTACATGCTGTCCACTGGTTCACTGTCATCTATGAGACAAACACAATCACAGACATCTGTAAGAAGAAGGTCAGATGAATTATGGCGGGTAACCTCCAAATCTTCACAAATGGAGGTAGGGGTGGACTGGGAGCAAAATTCAGCCCTGGCGTTATTATAATTATTATTTCACCAGAACATCTTAGAACAGGGAAACTTTTTAACCCTTTTCTACCTGTTTACTTTGGCCGTTTTGTAACTTCCATGTCCAATTTTTGCCCTTTTCCACCATTGTTTGCCATTACATATCACCTGGTTCCTCTTCATTTGCCCATTGTTTTGGCCACTCCTGACTGCTTTTGGCCCATTTTAGTCACTTTTACCTCTTTTCTTGCCATGTTTTTGCAACTTTTGAACCATTTTTGGCCACCTGTTACCACGCCTGCCTCCACTCGCTCGTCAAAAAAACAAAACAAAACGTAACGGTCCGGACTGGCCCACTGGGATGATTCCAGATGATATGACAGGTGACCAGTCCACCCCTGGATGGAGGTATTGTTGTCTATTTAAATTCAACGTGACAATTGCAGTTGTTCTACATTGACGAGACTCTAAGTTCCATTCACTGCACACAGGCACAAACTGACTGCATACATTTCTCAAAAACAGGACTCTGTCAGAACCTTGAATACCATTCATGGTTTGAATATAGTTTCCAAAACACTTGCACTATTTTTGCAAAAGAGGCAGAATTTGGACACTGTTCCAACATAGCTGTCACAACTAAGACACAACAGGTCAAAACTGAAAACACTTTAGCTGAAAAACTGCACAGTATAAAACCTGCTGGTTAACAGGATTAGCATTAGCATTAGCTGTTCAAAATGGATGTCAGAGGAGCAAGAGGTCATGTTGGAAAAATAAGACGTGGACGACCCAGACCACAGCCAGAATCCAGAATCCAGAATCCAGAACCCGACCTGGGCCCTGCACTTGGTCCTGGAACACGTCCCAGACAAACACCAAGACCTCGACGGGCACAACGACTCTGCACGCAAAGAAATAGATTTCCAGATACCATAAAACACCCAGCTTTTGTTGACTTTCCTAAATGGACTTTGCAAAGGCCTACTGGCCCAAACAGTGTTTTGTAAAGTGTCAAATTTTGACAAAGTGCATTTTTGACTCAAGTATGCAGTGCTTTGCGAATTGTGTCCTTTTCAAGAAAATAGGGTGCAGTGTTTTGGGAAATGTGTTCTATTTTTCAGGAACAGTGTCTTATCAATTGAGAAAAACTGGCTGTGTTTCTATTAATCTTGGAAATGTGAAAAATGTAATTAGCGCAATAAAAACTGGTAATGGAAATTCCTGAATTAAAAAAAAAACAAAAACATTTTGCTAAAACGTTTTTACGCTTTCATGAGGAGAAATTTCAGACATTTCAATATTGAAATGCGTCACAAAAGTGTGCTGGAAACACTTTTTCCGCAAATACATGTCACAGAACGTGACATAAAATGGTCACATGAAGTTACAAGGCTCCTGCCCAAAACAACCTTCAATGGAAACACATTAAAAGTGTAATTAAACTTTGTCGATATTTAAAAATATTGCCAAAATCACTTCATAAGCTTAATCTCAATGAGAAATGTTGAGGCTTTTTAAGAAGAAAACACTCCAGAATGAATGAATTTTAAATCCTTGATGTGAATGGTGCTCATTTTAATCATAGTTATTGTCTCCTGCCAATATTCATCTAACAAATTCTATGAATCACTGACTGGTTTAACCCTGTCAGCCTATTATTGTCACATCCCTGAATTGGCTGTGTAATTGTGTCTTCAAAATGCCACAAAGTCAAAGTGACTTAAATTTGTGATGAGTTAAGTGTGTGCGTGGAAGCAATTAATGTGTGTCAACATGTGTTGGCCATGCCACGATGAGTGAGTGGTGTAGGCAGGTTTCATCCTGCCTTCATGGATAGAATGGGTAACGTCTGGTCAGAAAGAGCCAGTGGAGACAATAAATAGAGAATTCATGAGGTTCTCAACAGGCTTTGAAAAACCTAAAAAATAGTAAAACTTTTATTTTTTAAAAGAAAAGAACAAAGACAAATAAAAACAGATGCTGGCCAAGCTAGAATGTGATTGAATAAGGAAATATGCAATGTATTCTCTATAATAAATCCAATAAAAATATCACAGATAAGAGTGGAGAGATAATGCAGAATTTAATCAAGTTTGCCGCCAATCTTCATTAATGTCTATTTTGGTAATAAGCAGGCTAGAAAATGTAAAATCTCAGAACGGTTTTATTGTTTGTTGTTGTTAGTAATGACGAGATCATCATAGAAGCTTTTTTTTTTTAGAAATAAAGTAACTCCTCTTTGTTATAGAGATTAATAACAGTTTCGTCCTTTCACGTTAGCCTGTTCTGAGGTTTGATGCTGTGTGGGAAAAGAACAAAGCAGTAATGGCTAATGTACCCATTCTGGTCCAACCAAAAGCCACTAATTTCTCCTGCGTTCAATGCGCTAAACACAGGATTTTTACTGCGTTGCAGGAAAAAGTAACTCAAATCAGATTTTTTGGGGGGTCAAGTGACCAGATCAGATTTTTTAAAAGCGGTGTGAACACTAAAATCTGGTCCTTATCAGATTTAGACCATGTTCATATGTGGTCCTGAATCAGATCTGATTTTTATTCAATGCGACCTCAGTGTGAACGGCAAAGGAAATGCCGGTCGGGTTTGCGCTGGGTTCAGTTTTGCTCTGTCGGGTTTGGGTCGGACATAGATGAAAAAACGCGGCTCTCAAAAGTAAAGCTTGAAGGTTCAAACCATAACTCGTCTGTGTTTAAAAGCACATCAATGCTTAGAAACAACAAAATATTTGGCTTTTTTTTCTTTATCATCTTCCTCCGCTGCACCTGCTCTTCTATTCTTTCGTTCCCACGGGACTAAAACTTTGAGACAACTGCGAAAATACGCCTGCAGATCAGTTCGCAAACTGTTCACACTCGAATCTGATACAGGTCACATTTTAAATGTTAACGTAAACTGCCAAACAAATGTAATGGATTACAAGTACTCACGTTACTGTAATTGAGATGCTTTTATGGGTAGTTGTACATTTTTGAGTATATTTCTAAATCAATAATTTTACTTGTACTTAAAGCTGATATCCGGAGTTTCTGAGAAATCTATGTTTATGTATGATTCTTTTGAAATGAATGAAAAATACCTAACTAGTCTTTTACTATGATCTACTGTCGGTGGTCATTCATATACATGAATGTACTGTATATAAGTCCCTCCTTCATCCTATAGACCCCTATACAAATGGAAACAATCGCCGAGTGCACCCAGCCAATAGGCTTCGACTTCCTGTTTTTGAGACTGTCAATCAAAGTGAATGTGGAACTGTGCACAGAAACAAGGCCACGCGTAGCAAACAGGTAAATATGATTTTGGCTTTTACCTGACCCATAGACCTATATCAATACGACCTGATGCGACCTTGTTATGTTCTGCAATGCAAGTGTAGAAAAGTAGAGCCGTGGCTTCTGGCAGAGGGAGGAAGTGAGGCTGTTTAGGGTGGGACATCGAGACGTTTCTCAGAAACTCCAGATAGCAGCGTTAAGTATGTTTTAAAAGAAGTACATTTCTACACCCAACCGTTTCTAAGTCAATTATTATTTTGTGTTTTAAAATGATCAACGGACATTGTGAAACTACAAAAAATTAAATGACCAGACAACAATTGAATGCATCATATCAAAGCCGACCAATCAGATTAAACGTAATTCATGGCGCGAAAACAGCATTGAATAAAAGTTATTTCCTAGGTTTTAGAGTTCATAAATGTAGCTATACTTACTTTTATATTTTTAATTGAATTGATTGGTGTTATTTTATATATAAAAAAAATATTGTACATTTTGACAAACCTTTTATTTTGTACCGATGCTTTTGTGGAACATAAATTAAGTTCCAATTGTGCAAGTTTTCGTCTTTTCCTTTTTAAGTTTATAAATTAGATGTTTACTGTATACATGGGAACCGTGGCAAGATTTATTACCAAAAATAAACATGGGGTGAAAGTAACTAGTAACTTTTACTTTGAGTACCATTTAGATGAGCTACTTTTTACTCATACATGAGTATTTTATGTATTACTTACTTTTACTTGTACTTGAGTAGAATATATCAGTACTCTTTACACCTCTGGTCACGTTAAAACTATTATTTACTATTCATAACAAACATTTGAGGGAATCAAACAAAGCTTTTCCTCCTCGAGCATTTCTTAAAATGTGTTCATAATTTTCAATTTAATTTGAATAAGAGTAAATAAACTGAATCATGAAGCGTGAATGGTGGTGGATTAACAGAATCAGTAGAAGAAAAGGACACACACATATTTATGATGTATGAGCTCATTCACTGTGTTACAGTGGAGCAGTCTCCTTGTTCATGAAATGTGGATCTGGAGCCAGATGTGCCTTGAGAAAGCTGTTAAACTCAGAGAAATGTGAGATTATTAAACTATGAACGTGTGCTACACGAGGTTCTGAGCAGCTGGCAAATCTGCAGCTTGTTCGCATAGTTTCAGGAAACTTATCATGTTAAGCTAAAGTCATAAAAAGCCACTATTTTATGATAAATCCTGCGTCATTCAGTGATTTTTTTCATTTTTTTTTTTAACCTGGAAAATATCCTGTTTTTTAGTTTTTTTTAATGATCGCTGCTCTACATAAGGCTCAGAGCAGAAGCACAATTAGCTATTGGAACATGTGAGCCAGCGGTAGCTTCTACTTTTCACAGATCAATTAAAGTTTTATTACCCAGCCCTATCTGTTGCTTACTGCACAATCAAAAGTGTTTTCAAGCTGTTAAACACTTTTTTTTTTCTCACTCCCACACACTCGCTGGCACTTGACCCATTGAAAGCAATTTTGACATGCAGAGAGACAGCCCTGGAAAATCTATTAAATTCCATTTGACTTTAAGAGCTTTGCACTCAAAAAAAAAAGCACAGATTGCTGCAATGAATAATTGAAATAAATGAAATCACTCTTAATTTTAATGAACAAAACGTCTTTTGTAAGACTTCACAAGCAGGGATAACAAACACTGTGAGATATTAAACAAGTTCAACTTTCAATCATAACTTTTTAATTCATAAAAAGACTTGCCTGGAGAGAAAACTATGGACATTTTAAGATTACTTGCCTCGAGACACAAGTTCTCTTACCCTCCACTCTGTAAAGTGGATATGTTCACTGTTCAGACAGCGTGGAAAAAAAAATGTGCAGATGCAAAAACTGGAAAATAATAAAAGGGTCGACAAAGGGCAGGAAAAGACGGAGTGAGCCTCTTTTAAACAGCTGGGTGTTAGCTCGGGGCCCCGAACATCCCTGAAAAGAGATGTTCAGGGAGCCCTTAGGGGTCCTTAAACAACACCAGGGCCAGATAGCGCCTTTACTTTCTCTGGCTTCTTGTGTTATTCTTTCTCGGTGGGTTCCTCTCACCATCACTTTCACTTTTATGGGAGCTATTTATCCTGATTACATCAGGGGTCAATCATTAATTCGCACCTTAGGGGTCCTGGTGCTGGCCATGACTACAATAGACTGCTTGTTCAGAGGTTGTATTATTATTATTATAGTGGAAAAGTCTGAGAGTCATACAGGAGACATGAAGCAAAACCATGTTTTAATCAGAGATGAAAGTAAGGGATTACAAGTACTCACATCGCTTTGTGGGTACTTTGGTAATTTTACTTGTACTTAAGTACATTTTAAAAGATGTAAAGTCAGTTGTTACCATTACTGAGTAAATTATTTGTTTTTTGGTTTTAAAATGATCAACGGACATTGTGAAAGTACAAACAAATTAATTAACCAGACAACAATAAAATTAAATCACCAAAACAGCATTAAATGTTGGTTCGTTTTAAAGTTCATAAATGTAGCTATACATAGAGCATGAGAATTTTTTTTTTAATTTTAAATTGAATTTATTGGTATTTTTGTACATTTTGTCAAAGCTTTTATTTTATACAGATGCCTTTGTGGAAAATATATTGAGTTCGAATTGTGCAAGATTTGGTCTCTTCCTTTTTAAGTTTATACACAGCAAGTTCATTTTGTCTTTTTCTTTTTAAATAATACTGTATGTTTATTCAGACAACTTATTTCAGGAAATGTACTTTGAAATGTACTTTGATCTCCTGACATGTTTCCACTACCAACCGTCAGTCTTTCTCAGAGGCATCTACTGATTGCTTTGATGTATCCTTACGAGTTATCTTCAAAGGAAAGCATCAAAGCATCTAAATCTTGCATCGTGGCAAGATTTATTACCAAAAATAAAAGTGGGGGGTAAAAGTAACTAGTTTTATGTATGATTTACTTCTACTTGTACTTGAGCATAATTTCAATCAAGTAACAGTACTTGTACTTTTAATCATTGTAAATAATACACACAAACGAATGCAGTTTTGTTGCTTTGTAAGGTTTTTTTTTTTTTTTATAATACAACACACTTTATGATATGCATGTATGTATGATATGTAAAGCTGATATGATAGATACAAAAGTTATATATCTTTATTTTCATATTCATCTGCACACTCATATTGTAAATATTTGTGTTGTTGTTGTTGTTTGCTCATAATTGATATATTTTACATCAGAGGTAGGTAACTTTTCACAGCGGGTCCACAAAAATGTGTTTGATCAGAAGGTCACATGATCCACATTTATGCCAGCATTTAGAATAATGAGCGATCTGAGCAATAGGAAACAAAGTTTTTATAGTAAATTTGTGTGTTTTTCTCTCATTCTGTGTATGTTTGTTGTTGTGTTGCTCGTTGTGAGGAATTTTGTGCATTTCTGTTGTCCTTTATGTATTTTTCCTGTAACATGTTTATTTGGAGTCATATTGTGTATTCGTGCTGTCATTTTGCATTATTTGTAGTAATTTTTGTTTAATTCTGTTGTCGTTTTGTTTGCTTGTTAGTGCTGTGGGTTTGGGGAGTCATTTTTCATGTTTTACTTGTGTTTTGGTGTACTTTTGTTATTTTCTATATTTTTGTATATTTTACTGAGTAATTTTGTGCATTACTGTTGTCTTTGTGTTCATTTTTGGAGCAGTTTTGTGTGTTTTTGGAGTATTTGCTGTGTTTTTCTCTCATCTTTTATTGTATTCTCCTGCAATATTGTCCGACCGCTGCGTCACATTGTGTCACAAACACAGTTTTGCCAGATTCGTGGTTTGTGTTTGGGCTGTTTTTATTGGAATGGTTGGGTTCTAAGATGATTCCCAATTTTACTTGTGATGTCACAAATGTAGAAAATTTGAAACGGAGCAATTTTCTCTGTGTTGTAAGACTTACACAGACCACAAATAAATGACTGGATGGTTTTTTGTGTGCTTGTTTTGTGTATTTTTCTGTCATTTTGTACATTTACTTTGGGAGCCGCATTGGTTCTACATTGTTGCGTTTTTGTGTTTGTTTATGTTATGGGCAGAGAGATAACAGTAACTTCAATATCTCTACATGTCTTGTACATATAGTGGAAATCGAGAATAAAGCTTACCTTGACTTTGATAATGAAATATTGTAACATAAATGTCATTATTTAGCATTTTCCTAAGTTTCGGGAATGCAAATTTCACTTGCAAAACATGATCAAAGAAAAATTGGTCTTTAAAAACCATTTTCAAGAGTCTGTTAAAAAAAAAAATGAACAATGAAAATAAATGAAATGCTGATAATGCTGTAATCAGCGTTGCCATGGCAAAATAACTTGACTTGGTGCTGAAAATCAGCCGTTTAATCGGAGGGTCTTTACAAACCAGCAAATTGTTCAGTGGTTGTGTTTAATCAGAGCACTCTAGACTTAAATGTAGAGAGATAAAGATCTGGAGTCATTTTCTGCCGTCTGCCTGGACGCGCACAAACACATGTGCACATGGAGCGGCCTGTGTTTGTTCAATGTGTGTGAGGGGCTTTTAGGTAATGCATGAACTGGCCGATTTCTTTAAGAATAAACGTCCATGCCAAACCTTAAAAGTTTGAAACAAATAATGAGGTTAGATCAAGTAAAAAATAACCTAGAGTTACACATTAGAATGGAGGTCTGCTTCAGGAAGGGCTTTTCAATGGCTGGCCTCAGTCTATGATAAAGATAATAAATCTGACAAAAAGGTGCATGGCCAAGGGTTGGTCATTACACAGCGCAGACATCTTACTTTTTTCTCTCAGCATTTTCCAACACACACACAGACTGTATTTTCGTCTGGACTGAAATTGATCTGGTTCAGTTCAAAAAAGAATGGCAGCCGTTGATGAAAAGACGGTGTCCAGGGAAAAGGCTGAAACTATGCAAAGTATTGCAAGGGCTCCAAATATGGAGAAAAAAAAGATCGAGTTGAAAGTAGAAGAGAAGTGCTTTGAGCGTGACAGATATGAATAATGAGTGGGTAGTTGCTGGAATAATGACCAAACATTGTGATGTGGGAGCTTTGTGCACACGTGGCATGTGAGCCAGGAAGCAAAGCCAAGCCTAATCTGCTTGTGCCACTATATTATATCAATATGGTCCCACTTAACTACACTATAAGTCCACACAGCGATATTGGTACCTGTTCCTGTTCAGTAAAAAAAGACCCCGACACCGCCCCCTCTCCATATTTTCAACAGGAGGGATGCAGCTGTAAAAATCAAACAAAGTTAGAAGGTAAAGAGGTGACGGAACTGCACATGGGGCCACTTTTTGTCTTCTTCTTTTTCTTCTTCTAACAGTGGCACATGTGGAACCATTAATTAATTAATTCATACTTTGTTTTAGCCTGTGCAGGATCACTGGTGCTTATTACAGACACTGTAGCAGGGCCAACACATGGAGACCAACATTAAAACATGTGTTTCACTCCTGTGGGAAATGTACAGACTCTGGGAGGAAGCTGAAGTAGTTGAAGTAAGAAAACCCATAGGCAAGCTGGAGAACATGCAAACCACGCAGAAAGATTGTTTGTCCATCCCAGGAATAGTTGATAGAGGTAGTAATTAGGGGTGTGCATTACAATGAATCTGACGATACGATTTACAATTTGCATTTCACAATAATACGATATATCACAATATTAAACAATACGATATGAGTAATATATTGCAATATCAATAATTACAGATTTCACCTTTACAAGTACAAAATGGTATGAAATGCAACAAGTAAATGGTACCAATATTAAAAAAAAGTGGTAGGTTTATTAAACTGCCAAATTACATTTTACCAAAAAGGTAAACTTTTGCTTCTACAACAGATTCTGATTCTGTTAAGTTCTTAAATTATTTAAAAAAATTTAAAAAAAAGTAACCACATACATCTATAAAAGTGCTTAGTATGTTTTGTGATTGATTGATTAACTGTGAATCTGGCGATACAATACGATTCGCGATTGTTATGTCACAATATGATATATCCCGTTACTAAGCAACGCAATATATCACAATATATCGCTATGGTATGTTCATCAAACTGTGAAATTAAATTTTTCTATAAAGTTTTAAACATAAAGGCTGTCATTATTATGACATGACACCCGTCACTAAATTATGACACCTTTAGAGCTATGTTGGCATTTTTTTGGTTAGGTGGAGGGATCTAGTGGGGTTAGGGTAACGAATGACACTCAATGGCCACGTTTACATGGGAGCTTTAATTCTTCTTTAACCTGACCTTGTGCACACATAATTCCCAACGCTAATTTAATTCTGAATTAAAGTTCATTCCGAATTAGGTGGCTGGTTTATTCCATTTTTAATTCCGAATTAGATAACTCCTCTTTCTTGTAAACATTTAACTTGGTTAAAGCCGCTTTAACTTAATTCGTATCGTTTTGCACATGTGTGACTTGCGGCGATGACGCGCTGCTGACGACATAATCCAAGATGGCGACAGCCCGGACTCCAGCCTAGACTATTTAATAAGAGCCTGAAAAGACATGGATATAATGAAAAGAGTGGAAGGACGGAAGCATAAACATGCAGACTTATTAAAAGCACAAGGGCCTCGGTAAACGGAACAGGCGTCACCGAACGGCTGACACTAGGACCCAGAGGCGTCCCCGTACTGCATTCACAGGCTGTAATATCACCACGTTCATCATCTTACCAGTTGTTAGAGCTACTAGCTTTACCAGGGAGCAAATATTTATTCCTGGTTATTGTTTTCCAGACTTTTACTGGGCTTTTTACCGGTGATTAGCTCCTATCTCCCTTTTGCTCCGCGGTACAAACTGAAACCGTGTGTTATTGTCGAGCTGCTTCTTCAAAACTACAATCAAAATAAAAGTGAACAGTTCTCATGTGTGGTGTTCTGTGTTATAGCCGAGAATAAAAGGTTTGTTGTGTGTTTTTGCTGATAGACGTGATGCGTCACGTTCTCCCCCTGTCCATTCAGAGCCTTCCCAACCCTCAGACCTAAAGCGGAATTATCTCAAGCCGAACAAACCAGTTTTCCATGTAATCCACGTTTAAGAATTGCACGAAGCAGAACACTTTAATTCCGAATGGTTTAAATCGGAATAAATAATTCCGAATGAAAAAACATCATGTAACCGTGGCCAGTGACACCTTATTCATGCTAATGACAGGCAATGACAGCCTGATGTTTAAAACTTCAAGTAAAGTGTTACCAAAAACTTTAACTTTTGATTCTACAACAGATTCTGATTCTGTTAAGTTCTTAAATTCTTTAACAAAAAAAAAAAAAAAAAAAAAAAAAAAAAGTATGCAAATACATCTATAAAAGTGCCCATGTTTTATGAAAATAAAGTGCAATCAACTTCCATTGAAAATGCGTTGAGGAGTGAGGTAGTTTAACACAGTCTAATGTGGTCCTCTGACACCTAGTGACCAGGTGTTTACGTGCTATGCATATTTTAGCGCATTTACATGTTTTTTTCTTTAAAAAGCATGTTTAAAAAAATCGATTTGGACATTTTTTTTCGATCGATACAATAATTGCGTGGGGAAAAATTGCAATATATCATCGAATTTTTTTTCCTCATACCCTTCTTAATAATACTGCGATTTATTGCTTCAACAACACTACAACTGTAGAAAATACATTATTGTAGCTGATCAAAGCTCTAATTCCCTTCCAAAGAAAGTTAATCCAGTGCATTTTTGTGCAATTTCAAAGAAAGACAACAATCTTAACTGGGCTAAATATGATCAGCTTGGCTCTACATCAGCTGAGTTAATGCACGTTTTGTGTGTGTGTGTGTGTGTGTGTGTGCGGCGTCCAATGCAACATGGTTGATCTATTGATTTGTCATTTGTGCTGAGCAGCCTGCAGCCATTCCATCCTCCAATAAAGTGAGTACACGCGAGTGTATATACACTGAGATGGAGCCGTGAGCTGAGTAGAGGACAGCAGGCAGCTGTGTGTGTGTGTGTAGTACCATACATGTGACAGCTCTATGGTCCCCAGGGGCCCCCAGGGGGGACCGGGCTGCAGCAGACATTTATTAAGAGGGCAGATTAATAGCACTAGAGGAAAACATGTTTGCAAACATGATAAATATTAATAATAATCAATATTGAGTTACATTTGCTAAATTGAGTTGCAAGCATCACCCACAGGGAATACGAGAGATATGCTGAGGGTAGAGAAAAAAGGGTGGGAAATAAGTGGATGAAAACAACATGGAGAGGGTGGAAAGAGGTCGAGAATGTGTAAAATGTTGTGATGTTGGAAGGAAACAAACGAGAGAAACCACAGAGAGGATTCAAATTTTAAGTTTGATATTTGAATTAAGGATTCGCTGAACCTCATGGATAAGCATTTGTTCTCAAACTTGTTTTTGGCTCAAGTACCCCTTTTTTCTTACTTTTTCAAGTATGTCCGATTGCTACATTTTGCTCAGATTTGTGTGAAAACAACAACTATAGATCATAATGATGGAATGAATGAGTGATAACACATTTTAAACAAAAACATTTTGTAAATAAGTGGAATTAAACAGTATTTCGTGCCTCCTGAATAGATTTATTTCCATAGTTTTTACCATTTATGATCATTTCCCTCCTGATGTGGAACCTAGAGACATTTATATCATATTTTTGTGTTTTTGGTGTTGTTTTCTTTTCTTTTTATTATTCAGTCTATTTCCTCTTATTTTGTGTGTTGGTGTCATTTAAGTTACTATGTGCTTTTGGTTGTTTCTTATGTCATTTTGTGTGTTTCTCTGTTATTTTTGTGAATTTGTAGTGATCTTGTGCATTTTTCTGTCATTCGGTGTGTATTTATTGTCATTTTGTGTGTTGCTGGTAATGGTAAGTGTTTTTTCTCTCTTAGTGTGTGTGTTTTTGGTGACATTTAGTGTATTTTGTTTCTGTTCTTCTTATTATTCAGTATGATAATCATGTTAAACTAAAAATGAACAATAATAATAATAATAATAATAATAATAATACATTTGATTTTATTTTATAAAGCGCTTTATCATAGACACTCAACGCGCCTTACAGAATTAATAAACACCCATCTTTTTTAATGCTTTCATTTGTTAATTTTCCTCTCTCTCTCAAGTACCCACTGTAGTGCCATCGCGTACCCCTAGGGGTACACGTACCCTCATTTGAGAAACACTGCTCTAGGAAATAATGTATTGCGAATAAAAAGGTTGAATTCAGGTGAGCATGACATGCAACTGTGATAAAAACCATTTGGTCTCTTCAGAACACCACCGGGCACATAAATTACATAGTGATGTCAGTGAGAGTTTTACTATGATAATATTAATAATACACTAATAAAAGGTGTAGAACCCCCCCCCCCCACCCCCACTATCGTCTTATTTTCATTATGAAACAGAATCACTCAAGGAGATCAAATATCCTCTTTGCCATATATTGTCAGTTATGTGGATCAGTGATCCTTATTATTATACCATGATCACTCACACTTCAAAGGCTTGTAAGACCTTTCTATCTCCATTAATAACAATACAGTAGGTCTACATGTATGGAAACAAGGGCTGGGCCACAATATTTTTAATTTCCTTTGAGGAGACACTGTTTTTGCTACTTGTCAGAACAACATAAAAAGCAGAGTTAGATGGATTTCTGAGTACGTTCTAACCCAGACCTTCCCCTAAACAAGCTACACTACAGAACTGTGGAGAAAAAGACCAAATTTGCAGCTGTTTTGTAATAAATTTGTGTGGAATATATCATCAGCAAATTTAACCCAGAATTGTCTTTTTGGTAATATCCAGATTAATATTGTATATCGCCATTTTGATAGAAAATGTAATACAATTTTCCATGGCGTTACCGTAATAAGATCTATCTTTGGTTACAATTTTGTCAAAATCCTTTAAGTACTTTTCAGGTAATGCTGCTAGCCTTCAAACAAACAAATAAAGATTACCTTCTTGGTGGATGTAATAAAGCTATTTTTAAAATTCACTGTGTGTGTAACTTTAATTAGCTAGCTAGCCTTTAGGGACAGCATGCTAAACAAACCCATCCATTCTTGTTAAGCAGCTGGGACACATGAGGCTCAACCTCTGTGTCCAACTCAGCAAACAAATAGAACATTTTCTAAGCACTACCTTTAGTTAACCACATTTTAATTTACTTTACCGTGTATTCTTCCTTTCATTAAACATTTACATGTATGAAAAATACACTGATACCTTTTTTTTGAGATTTAAAACATTCAAAATAGGAAATTTAGTTTTATTATGATATAAAACACAGTTTTTATCAAATTATAGTGGCTTGCATCTAAAATCTTTAAGCAATGATAAAAAGCAGTCAACTCCAACCTCTGCTCCAGCATCTCTAAATACTGCCAGTAAACAAACTGAACTAGATACTATATTTAGCTTTTTTTTGTTGGTTTTAAAGTTATTTTTAAGTGTCTTCTAATTCATTTTTTTATTTATTGTATTCAATTGTAGACTATTCCTATGTTTAGGTTAAACTAGTGGTTATTTTGCACTATAATTTGGATTCATTAATGTTATTTTTCATGTTATATTATTTAATTATAGAATATTCTTATGTTTAAGATTAAAATGTATGCAACCCTCTGGTTAATAATAAATGGGTCAGTTATCTCATAACTGATGGTGCCTACTATTGTTTTCTGTTGTATTCATCACTTGATCAAGCGTTTTCTAAAGTTCCAGTGGAACGTTACAATTTGAGTTGCTATTAAAGTTCAGTTATTGCTTGGTTTGTTAGTTGTTTTGTGTTTTTTAAATTTAGGTTAAGAATTTTATAATGATCTTGTTTTTTTGTGCAATGCCATACTCTAATAATATTAATAGTTAGCATTTTGAAAGTGTAAACTAGATCTATATTTAAGTTGGCTTTTATTTACTTGTTTATATGTGTGTGTCAAGCCCTTTTATCAAAATAAAGAAAGAATATTTTGAAGTAATTTTGCTCATGTTTTCTCCTTATGTGAAGTGTCTTTGTGGGTGTGGTGAAAGCCACTATGCAAGGGTTAAAAATAATTATGATAATAATAATAATAATAAAACAATTCCAATAACATATCAATTACTTGGTATATATTTATTAAAAAAAAAAAAAGCCATATAAGGGGCGCCAAAAAAAAATCTCGCCTCGGGTGCTAAAGTGGCTGCGGGGACTGCGTTCCACACTACAAAATAAATAACAATAAATACAAATATCGGTATTATATCAGAAGAGGAAACGTTGGTTCGGAACACCCCAACTTAACAGTTAAACGTTGTACCTGTACCCCACTACGCTGTCAAGCATTACGTTTCAGTGTGTATAGTATAGTTATTTAGTGCAGTAGATTAATTGCATGTTTCAACAGAATTGTCTACTTTGGTATAAAAGCATGAAATTTGGCACATATACTTTCTAAGGGCCACTATTTTGGAAAAAGGCATTGGCCACTCAAAAATTCATTATGTAGGCCATTTTTCAAGATAGCCACCATTGCTCTTCAAATGCTAGGATCTTGTCAAACAAGGTGTCAGCGAAAAGGTTTGGTCTTCCGAGTCCAAATATGTTCATCCCTCCCAGACAGAGTTAGAACTGCTAGAGGTGAAACACTGAATCGCGATGCTGCAAAATTGAATATGTGGTTTGTTTTTGGCAAGAGACCGGATTGCGTCTGCAGGAGGCAGCGGAAGTTTGGTGTTTTCTTGCACCAGGCGTAACCTCGGTCAATGGGAAAAAGCAGTATCAAAGTCGCTCCTTTTTGCTCATACTCCTCTGAGGTTACCACTGGTGGAGGAAAACACCAAACTTCGGCTGCCTCGGGAGGACCAGAGCTTTCCGCTGACACCTCATTTGGCCCGATCAAAGCATTTTTTGACTATATAATAAACATTGAATAGCAATGGTGGCCATCTTGAAATATGGCCGCCACATTGAATTTTTGAGTGGCCAATGCCTTTTTCTAAAATAGTGGCCCTTAGAGAGTATCTGTGCCAAATTTCATGCTTTTATACCAAAGTGAATGTTTTTTTTTTAATAATCTGCTGCACTAAGTGGGGTTAGTGCACGGCCTCATGCATCTTACACTCCAGCCTCCATCACGCTCCTCTCTTCTTCTTCTTCTGTATTCCTACTCCCTCCAGTCATTAGCCCGTGAATTAACGACGATCGAGCATGCTATTAATCACCTTGACAAAAGTGTTAGCATTGCCTGGCTAGGCCAGCAATGAAAATGTAGAAGAGGGAGTACATGGGGGGGGGGGGAGAAAAGAAAGTAAAGATACAATAAAAAAACCAAATATATTCCAATTTAAAAACTATCTGGGCAGAAGTAATTACACTAGAGGACTACTGATAACTGAAGAACACAGAATAAGTTTCAAAGTTCTCCATTTAGAAGCAGTAAAAAATCATGTTTACATTATGGTTAATGTTGAATGAAGATAATATGCACTGTAAACTATGTTAAATTTCTTATTATTTGATTTTATCTTTCCATAAATGCTTAGATTCTGTTTTTTTATCTGTTGTTTGGGTTTGTTGATTTATTTTTTTACTGTTGTATGTCAAAGCACTTTGTAGACCCTTGTTTTTAAAAGTGCTGTATAAATAGTTATTATTATTAATATTATTCGAAAATGTTGTAGTGTAAGTACAGTTAATTAATAACCTCTGCCATTGTAAACATGACTTTGTATTCAGAAAATAGACATTTATGTATATATAAATAGTCTGCCCATGCATGTACAGTATATATAGATACATTTGTAAGTATTTCTGTACATGTATGCATATATGTATGTACTTGTATAAACGGATGCACATCTGTGTTTATAAGGATTTACAGTTTGTAAAACTCTGTACATATCCTTTTCCCCTTTTAAACCACGTACAGTATAAGTTGACTGTACATTTTGTTCTACATACTGTATATATAGTGAAACTCTATTTTTATTTTATTTTAGAGATAATTATAATGTGCTTGATTAGTGTACAAATATTTACTTCATGTCTTTTTCAGAAGGTCAATTAACGTGCAAAAGAAAAGTAAAAAAAAAACTATGTCTCAGTAAAACTTCTTCAAAAATATGGTCATAAAGTTTTTTACTGTCTACCAACACTACTGTACGCCCCTAAAATGATTATTCCTTCATCTCTGTGCTTTTTTCCAGAGTGGGACCACCTGCTGGGAGGCCTGAGCTGTGGACGTCAGGTGGGTCGCAGCCATCATACAGTCCCATGTCATCAGGCTGTCAGAGTGAATGGAGCTGACATGGGAGATATGCTAATCCACTTAGCTTAAAACTCAGCCAGGAGGCCAGTGTGCAGTCCAAAGAGCAGAACACACACAGACACATTAATCTGTGTAGGACCCAACGTTTGGAGAATATACGCCATAAGCATTAGGTCATAGTTGAGACTCATTGTACCTGGAAATAATGCTAGCAATTATAAAAATAGCCTGACAATCAGAGTCACACAGAGGTGAAAGTAAAGGATTACAAGTACTCACCTTACTGTAATTAAGTAGCTTTCAACCTCCATAAAGACAATAATACCTGACACTTGTATAAATGTATATATTTATCCTTTATTATCTTCCGCCACAAAGTGTTGAAGGGGAATATAGGTTGAGCTCTGTCCGTCCCTCCGTCTGAGTTAAAGGGGACAGCTTTTCTCAGAAACTGTCAGCGTGTGGCTTCAGGGTGTCAATACCTTGATGGAGTTTGAAAATGAGAAACGAACAATTATATTTTCCGTAGTTATTGCCCTTGTTCCGTTTTTTTCACTCTGTTGGAGGTATCTTCAAAGGGGACAGCTTTTCTCAGAGATAGTTTAAGATATGATAACCAAATTCGGTGTGTGGCTTCAGGGTATCAATACTTGATGGAGTTCGAAAATGAGAAGTGCGCAATATTTTTTTCCGTAGTTATTGCTCTTGTTCCGTTTTTTTGGACTCTGTTCAAGGTATCTTCAAAGGGGACAGCATTTCTTAGAAACCATTTAAGATAGTTCTGATGTGATATTTTCTTATGCATATATCTAAGTTCTTAGATTTAAGAAAAAGTTGTGAGTTACAATGACAACCAATCTGGCGGGTTGATGTTGATGACTATTTCTTCCTGTTATAATTATTGTTTCTGGTTTGTTTTTTTTAGTTTTTTTTGTTTCCTTGCATTGTTTTTAAATTGTACAGATCAGTCATTTTAATTGTACTTAAGTACGTTTTAAAAGAAGCAATGCATTACATTTCTACATTCAACCGTTACAGAGTAAATTATTATTATTTTGGTTTTAAAATGATCAATGGACATTATAAACTACAAAAAATAAAATTACCAGACAACAATCAAACGCATCACATCATAGCCGACCAATCAGATTAAACGTAATGCCCAGTGCCAAAACAGCATTGAGTGTTGGTTATTTTCTCAGTTCATATATTTAGTTATACTTAAAGCCTGAGAATTTTGTCATTTTTAATCAATTAATTGGTGTTATTTTATTTAAAAATGCATTGTACATTTTGACAAACCTTTTATTTTATACAGATGCCTTTGTGGAAAATAAATTAAGTTCCAATTGTGGTAGATTTCATCTCTTCCTTTTTAAATATATTCATGAGATGTTTAATATATATATATATATATATATATTATACAACTAGTTACTTTTACTTTGAGTACTATTTAATTGAGCTACTTCTTACTTGTACTTGAGTATTTTATGTAGGTCTTACTTGTACATTTACTTGAATACAATTTCAATCAAGTAACAGTACTTCTACATGAGTAGTAAATACCAGTACTCTTTACGCCTCTGGAGTCACACACGTTTACTGCATGAGTCAGTTTTTAAGTTGCATTGTTCCTACACATTACAGACCTGTGTTTACAGACAGTGGGAGGAAACCTGAATACCTCACATACTCAGGGAGTAAACATCTAAGGCAACAACGCTGGTCATTGTTTCACTTTAGCTCCATTTTGCTGACGTGAACTGTGCACAAAGACAATATGTGTTCACCATATTTACCAGGGGTGTCCACTAGGGCCAGCGATATGGACCAAAAGTCATATCTCAATATTTTTTCTCAAAATGGCAGTATACAATATAAATCTCAATAATTCAATTTCAAATGAAGTCTGACCATAAAGGTAATTTGGGGTTAAATTTGTTGATACAAAATGCCACACAGACACATTTATTAAACAGCTGCAGAATATGTGGCTTTTTCGCCTCTAAGGGACAGTACGTGTGAGTGAGTTCTGCTGTGTGGCTTGTTCAGGGTTAGGATGCACTAGGCAATCCATGTGACTGTGCTTTACATGCTGTTTTTCTATATTGTCAAAATACAAACTTTATTCTTGTTGTTGTGTACACTCGTTAAAATCGCTACTCTTCTGTTATTCGTGAACGGATCGGGCTAAATTTGGTAGGTATAATCTATGGATGTGTACGCATCGACGCGGAGCCCGATTTTTGATTTGGGGCTCAGGGGCAAACCCCATTTCTGGTAATTTCCGGTAATATATCATTTCAAATGTAATTCATCGTAGATTACGATTATGCCTCGCACAATTCGATTAGGGGCCCGAGGGTCCCACCCCCCTTTTGTCTGCAATTTCTATTAAAGTTGTTTTCTCATTTATTTGTGAGTCAAATATTGCGACAGTTGGTGGTACCGAATCATTGACACATACCAATATATGAATGGGGCCCATTACTCCGTATGTGCTACGGGGGCCTCATTTTTCAAATGACTACTCCTCCGTTAATGCTCATTGAATCGGGCTGTAATATGTCATGGATATTCTATGAGCGGATGTCAAGAGCCGCTTGGGGACCCACCCCCTTTTCCGGTAATTTCTAAATTTATCGAAACAAAGTCGTGTGATATATTGTTTCAATGACAATTCAATGTAGATTACGATTTGACGTCACACAATTTGATTTGTTTTACTCGGTAGAACCAAGTCTTTTGACTGAATTCTCGGGAACGTGGTACGTGCTATTTGGCGCGAAGACGTTCCGCGGGCCGGCCGTAGTGTATCCAAACATGTTTTTTTTAAAGTAACCACACATCTATAAAAGTGCCCAGTATGTTTTATAAAAAACAAATTGCTATCATCTTTTTAACTAAAATGCATTAAGGAGTAGTTTAACAAGGTCTTAGAGAAGAAATGCATGTGCACCCCAAATTAGAAAAGATTTGGATGAAAGATTTTCAATATACACTAACTCTAAAACTGAAAGTTTGACCTGATGGTGGCGCTGCAGGAAAGGTCAGATCATCACCATAACCAATAGGGTTCATACTATTGTGGTCATTAATCTTTTGATAAAAAATATTCTAGATATATTAATTCCAATTTAAAGGTTTGGCCTGATGGTGCCGCTAGAGAACATGTCAACGTTTCATTACTAAGGGTTTATTTATGAATTCAATAAATAAACAAAGTACCTGACACATAAAACTTGGTAAAAATTTTCTGAAAATTATTTTCTGGAGGCAAATATCCCTGGGGTCAGATTGACCCCAAGGGTCAAATGTGTTAGTATTATTTGAGGATAATAGGAGGGTTAAGGATGTGTAATACAGGCGGATCTGAAGTGCTTAAACATTATACAGTATTCCCACATGCACGGACTAACAGAGGTGATCAAAGTCAGCCATCGGCAAGGTGTCAGAGTTCAAAACTATTGCGCCACTCGGCCAGATGATATCTCAAACCGATCCTCATTATTTCCTGGCCATGACTTCCCCTATTAGGAGTCACTGCAGGGGTACGCTAATACATTTGCTATCCCACAGAAACAGGAAGGAAGAGAAGGAAACAGATGGGAAGGCCGGAGAATGGCAAACCAGGGACACAATGCTCGCTGCTCCCTTCCTCCTCCTCCTCATCCTCCCTACCTCCGTCGCCCTCGTCTGCTCGGCCTGCTCTCTAGCTGTCTTCTGAGCGACAGAGAACGGAGGCTCACAATCAGTCGGACAATACTGTATACAAGTAGCCGTGAACAATGAAGGCCGACCACAAAGAATTCTGGGAACATGGGCACAGCCTTCTTCTCCTTAGGGTGGCTCCTGTGTGACGGACTCGTTGATACACATTGGCCTGCTGAGACTGACCGGTGCCAGACTGTGTGTGTGTGTGTGTGTGTGTGTGTGTGTGAGCGTGTGTATGTGTGAATGTGTGTGAGAGATCATACAGTATATACTGTAATCCTCCACGCTTTCTTTGTTGATCATTGTGCAAGTTTAGGGGTGGAACCTTTCACATTTCAACCGATACTCTGTACCTGTGCATCAGTATCTGTATTCAGCGGTAACAAATGTAAAAAATACCATAGTTCTCATAATAATAATTGTAATAACAAGGATCTTTTAACACAAATATATCAAAGCAACATCTTTTTGTACTAACTTTTGTTTCACAAATTACTTCTTCTGACCTACAACTACCTACCTATAATGCACGAATTAAAAAGCAGCTCTATGTGACAGGGCTCTATGTTGCGAGTTTTTAACTTGCATTTGTGCACACAGGTAAAAAGGGGGGGGTTAAGCAGGTGCTCAAAAAAAAGTGCAGCCATACTTTAGCGACTGCTGTCATGTGAGTGCAATGTTCAGGTATCGCATGGTAAGTAGCCTACTCTTCCACTTCCTCACAGTCACAAGGATGCGTTTAGGTACCAAAACATGGGCCGGTGGCTCCTGTCCTGGCGGATCCGCGTCGGGTGGTTGGTCTGCTGACTGGGGGCGCCGGGCCCCGTGGGTGCCGTGTCTGGGCGTGGGTGCCCCGGGTAGTCTTTTTAGAAGGAAAAAAAAAAAAAAAAAAAAGGTACCAAAACACATGTTGCCCTTTTTCACTATTGTTTGCCATATTTTGCTCATTTAAGCTACCCTTAGCCATTGTATACCACCTTGTTCCTTTTTATTTGCCCATTTTTTGGCCACTCTTGACTACTTTTGGCTTATTTTAGTCACTTTTCACTCTTTTCTGCCTCCACCCGCTCGTCAAAAAAACAAACAAAAATGTAGTGACCAGACCGGCCCACTTTGGGTCTACGGCTCAACGGGACGATGCCCGGTATGCCAGATGGCCAGTCCACCTCTGATACCGTTTGATTTTACGTGAATCGGTAGCAGGTAGAAACGATGGAATTTACCTAAAAAAGCACCACATTTGATACCCATCCCTATGTGCAGTAAGTAATTGTAGAAAAATCAATGATCACATTTTTTCCTACACCTTAAATTGAAATGCATGTCCATTTTCCATCTGTATACATATCAATATCCCTTTTGTTTACACCCACACACATGGTCGGGAATCAATTAATTGCATAATTAGATCAACTAATGAACACAAAGCTCTAAGAATGAAAGTGAGGAT
Source organism: Gouania willdenowi (assembly GCF_900634775.1). NCBI lineage: Eukaryota > Metazoa > Chordata > Actinopteri > Blenniiformes > Gobiesocidae > Gouania > Gouania willdenowi. The sequence continues at coordinate 35,531,689 of NC_041050.1, read as the reverse complement.
AAATAGGTATGGTGTGTTGCTGTGTGGACGCCTGGACAACTAACTGTATCAATATGTGCAAAAAGGTATTTAAAAAGCTGCAGTAAATGGCAGGTTGGTGGGTAGATTTGGACAGAAAAAAAAAAAAAAAGAAAAAAAAACAGAGAAAGAGAGGCCATCTTGTCTCTCTCCTGTGTAAGTGTGCAGGGTGTGGGATGAATGGAGTCCATTTGGAAATAATTGGCTAGTAATTAGGAGGGGGTCGACAGGTCGATTTGGGAACAAATGGCTGTCTTTAGCTCAGGTGGCCCTTCACATGAGATAATGGATGCTTTACCCCCCTCCCCCCCCCCCACACACACACACCTTCCTCTCCCTGCTTTCTATATCTACTGATGGCAAAATACCAAAAAGCTTTTTACCAAGGCAACAACTTCCTGATGTTTTAGATCAACTATGTATGGATTGTACCTCAGATGCTCTGTTCACGTTTGGTAGAATGAAAAAAAAAAAAAAAACAGTTACCCCCCCCCCCACCCCCTCCTACGACAATATCCCTCTCATCCTCTCTCTCCCATTCATGAGCATAGGGGACTTGTTTGGCTTCCTGCTGTTTGTGTCCAGACAAGGTCTTGATCTGAATACTGATTCCCCATTGATAGGCCGCCACTTCCGATCTAATTAACTTGTTTTGTCTTTGGCTAAATACAAACGTGGGGAGGGGAGGTGGAAGAGCTGGAGACGAGAAAAGGGAAGCGATCCCAAACAATGTCACATGAGTCACAGTAAATACCAACAAGTAAACACAAATAGGACAGTAATGATTTGAGAAGAAACATGCACATAGATAGATAGATAGATAGATAGATAGATAGATAGATAGATAGATAGATAGATAGATAGATAGAGCAGCCCAGCATATCACACAACATAAAAAACAAGCATAGGTGTAAATAGTACTGATATATCTACTCAAGTAGAAGTACTGTACTGTTACTTGATTGAAATTGTACTGAAGTACAAGTAAAAAGTAGCTCAATTTAATCGTACTCAAAATAAAAATTGCTAGTTACTTTCACCCTCCATGTTTATTTTCTGTAATAAATCTGTGAAAATTTTCCACAAAGGCACCTGTATAAAATAACATAATTAACAAAACAAAAATTCATTTTCACAGAACTGCCATCAAAAGTACACTGCATATATATATATATATATATATATATATATATATATATATATATATATATATATATAAGTCAAGAAACAAAAAACAGAACAAACAAAGAAAACAAAGAAAAAGGGAAAAACAAATGTTTAAAAGAAGTACATAAATGCACATTATATTTTTAAGAATAATATCAATTAATTCAATTCAAAAACAGTATAGCTAAATTTATTAACTATAAATCACTGCCATGCCAATTGTGCCACATGGGTGACAACATAATAGGTAGAAAACCACAACCTGAACCCAGAAATGATCAAAAATGGCACGATTAATAACATATGGATTATGTTCATTGTGCCCATAAAAGCAACTTAACTACTATTACGTGAGTTCTTTTAATCCTTTACGTTCAACTCTGGTAGTTGTAGAACACTGGGAACTTTGACTGAAACCCACTCTACCAATATTACATTGAGTAAATTCTCATTTAGCTCACGTCATGTTTTTTCTCTGACCTTTTCTGACTTTCTCTATCGTGTCCTTTGAGTATATACAATCTCAGACTGATGATCCCAATATGAACTAGTTTTGCATCCAGTCAAGGTTGATTAATGGTTTGAGGAGAGGTAATGTCAGTGGGCTGTCCTTGTTTCACCACATAGACACACACACACACACACATACACCCATTCCCTACCATCGTACCAGCTGTAATTGATGACAGTGGCTCATCGTTTTTACAAACCAAATGTGTAAAAGGACAGAGAAAACCATACGACATCTCTCCTGCCCTCGTTCTATCCCTCATCGTCTCCTTTTCTTTTTCCTCCCCTCTAATTGTCTACACACCCCTCTTTCATCAGCCGAGTGTCACATTGATATGAAAGGCCAAGCCATCATTGTGATATGCTCAGAAGGCAGTATAAATATTTGATGAGCCCTAATGGAAATCTTCACAGCGCACTAATTGCACACATTATTGGAGGTGAAGTATCAGTGGCGAACATCCCCTTTGATCCTCCGTCTGCCACCGCTTTCATCTCATTTATCTAGTTTATTTAGAGGCGTGTGTCTCTATCTGACCGTCCCACTTTTTCTGGTGACATTTTAATGATACATTATGACGTCCCTGTCTGCCTCTCATCGGATCTTTGCCATACATGTTTGCAGTGGTGAAAGTAATGGATTACAAGTAGTTTTGTTACTGTAATTGAGTAGCTTTTATGGGTACTTGTACTTTTTTTTAGTATACTTCTAAATCAGTCACTTACATTTACTAAGTATGTTTTAAATGGAGTAAAGTAATTCATTAAATTCCTGAACAGTAAAGTATACGTATATTTTTTTTAATTGTATTTCCATTTCATGTCATATTAAACATAATCCATATGTTCTTAATCGTGCCAAGCCCAGCTGTGGTTTCTACCTATTATGTTGTTACCCACATGGCACATTTGGCATGGCACTGATTTAGAGTTCATAAATGAAGCTATACTGAGAGCCTGATAATTCTTTTTTATTTTATTTAAAAATTGTACATTTTTGACAAACCTTTTATTCTTTACAGATGCTTTTTTGGTAAATAAATTAAGTTTGAATTGTGCGATATTTGGTCTTTTCCTTTTTAAGTTTATACATGAGATGTTTACTGTATGCAGGCAACCGTACCGATATTTATTACCAAAAATAAACATGGGGGAATGAAAGTAACTAGTAACTTTTACGTTGAGTACCATTTAATTGAGCTAATTTTTACTTGTACTTGAGTATAATATCAATCACGTAACAGTACTATTTACACCTCTGCCAACTACAAAATGGTATTAAAAATAAGAAAATAATAAGTGTGTTTGCTTTTGCTTATAAGGATTGACTTTTAATCCAAGCTATCACCGTCTGGATAAATACTGTATAAAGTGGTTAAAATAAACAACCCTTTCTTAGGTTTTAGAGGTGTGATGTAAAAAAAACCTCCCATATTAGCAATTGCCGGCCAGTGACACAATCAGCTGAAGGTTACGGGTAACAAGATGGGCGGGGCTCCAGAGGTGAGAGGTCAAGTCCTGTCCTGACAGACAGATGGAAGAGGGTGCTAAAGGAATGAAGGATGAAAAAAGGGATAAATAATGAACATGCTTGGGTGCTGTGGCAGTCTGGGAAATGGATGACCCTCCACACTCGCTGGACGTGCAAAGGGTCCAACGTTAACCAGGCTGGTCAACTGGCCAGTAAATGAGGAGGGGAGTGGAGTGTGTGTACGTGTGTGTGGAGAGTGGGGGGATGGGGGGGGGAGTCGCCAGTTTAATCTGAAGTGGGCCGCATATTTTAGGAGGAAAAATGTGCCACAGTATTAATATCAATCCCTGTCGGATCCTCACTTTAAAAATGATTGATTTTGTACCCACTTTTTGTGTCATTTAGAGGACTTTTGTGTAACTGTTTGTGAGAAATTGCAAGATTTGAGGAAAAATTGAAAGTTCTATACACAATTTGCAAATAAAAAATTACAACATTCATGTGATATAAACAAAGAAAAACTGCAAGCCTCTTAAAATATTGTAGAGTTTCAATAAATTGGTGAATTCCAGATATCTATAACGGGATTATTTGGCAATTTACACTATGATTGATATTTTCTCTCTACTGCAGGCCGAATTGGATGCTCTAAAGGGCCGGATTTGGCCCCTGGTCCTTGAGTTTGACACATGTGAATTAAACATTTAAGCCACTGTGTTGCAGAAGTAGTAGTACATGAGTAGAGCTAAAAACCAAGTGGTGGAACAATTTCTCAAAGCAAACAACCTGCTGTTTATATTTTAGGGGAGCAACATAAAATAAATACACCTCAACAAGATTGTGAGAATAGATAGTGCATAACATTCTTCAGGAATTTGGAAACATAAAATAAACATGGTTAAGAATATGCAATTTTATTTCTTTACACTCTGCTGCACTCTTTTTCCTTAATATTCTAGTATTAGCTCTATAGGAAACGTTGAAGGATTATTATCTACAAACAAAAGAACAAGTAGGAAATAAACCTGTTTTTCTTTCCTACCCTCAGGATAACAGAAAATGTGGGGATAAGATGCTAAAGCAGACTAATCTCTACTACGGTGATAACATTCAGTGGGTGAAACCATGACAGATGAGTATTGATCTTATAGTTGTTCAGGGAGGGTAAAGAGATAACTAGAGCACTTCATTGATATTGATCCAAGAGTTAAAGGGGGGAAAATAACTTCTCTGTAATAGAACTGAATTATTGTTCAATAAGTTGGACTAAATTCAACAGGAGAGGGAAGGGATAAAGAATTCTGTACGTTAGCATGCAGCTTTATGGGGAAATACAGATATCAACACAAATTTCCAAAGAGAGAAACGCAAAAACAAGATACTTTCATGATATCTTAAGTCAGTGTTTCTCAAATGGGGGTACGTGAGAGAGAGGAAAATTAACAAACGAAAGCATTAAAAATATGGGTTTATAATGTCTATTTTTTAGTTAAAAATGATAATCATACTAAATACTACCAGCAACTCACAAAACAACAACAAAAACACAGAAAAATAGGATAATATATATAATGAATAATGAAAAGAACAAACAACAAATAAATACACAAAAAGACACCGAAATCGCACACACACTGAAAGAGAATAATTTAAATAATACCGACAACAAACAAAAACTACAACAAAAACACACAAAATAAGAGATAAATATACTGAAGAATAATAAAAAGAACAGATAACAATAACAAAATGACACCAAAAACCCACAAAATGATGATTGAAATGATCTTGATTAGTGTCAGTCTTAATCCCACACTATGGAAAATTTCAAAAACTATAGAAATAAATCCTATCAGGAGGCACTACATACTGTTTCATTCCCCTATTTACAAAATGAGGTTCTTTAAAATGTGTTATTATTTATTCATTCCATCATGTTGCTCTTTAGTTGTTTTTTCACAGAATGTAGTAGTCGGACTAATGGGGTACCTTGATTCAAAAGTTAGAGAAAGGGGGTACTTGAACCAAAAACAGTTTGAGAACCACTGTCTTAAGTAACCATGAGCTTTCTGTGATTTTACACACAGGATGGATTACTAGCACATTAGCGTGAAAAAAGTTACAGCCTCATAGAACAACCTGCAAGCATTGATCAGCACTAAATTGCTTCCTAAACAAACGTGCAGGTCATTACTCACCAAAAGCTGACATATTATCTCTAACGTCTTCACACAAAGTCATCCGACTATGAGTTCCCACTGACCCATAAACTCTGGTTACCAATTAACTGTGTGTATGTGGGTGTGCTGGAGAGATACTGGGAGAGCTCCGCCAGCGTCTGGCAGGCCTATATCTGCAGCGCTGCGATGCGCTAACGTGAAAGAATGCGATGTCAATGAGGCAAAGATATGGGAAGTGCTGAGGCCCAGTGGGGTGGGGGTGAAGGTCGATGTCGAGGTTAAGTCCTAAAGTGGCAGAAGTGCTAGACTGTCTCTACAATTTATTTTTATTAGATATACTCTTTTGTTTAATGATAAAAACAGGTTTTCTCGGGCCGCATGATGGGTTATTTTGGATAAATATTAAACTTCTATTTCTACTTCACCTGATATTTTTCAGTACTTTCATCAATGTTCCTTTGTTTCTCAAGTCTTTCCTTTTCCTATCACTGATCCACCACTTCACTTGTCTTCACCTTTCAACCTATCGCCTTAACGTGATAAAGGTTAACCTTCTTCACTTTTCAAGCAATAATAGTTCTTATTTATCTTTTTAAAATATATAAACTAGTCCTCCAGGATTCCATGAATATTAACAAATGCTTGTATATTCCCAAACTTACAGAGATAATTCCAATATTTAAGATGACGGACATGAATCAGATTATTCTACAAACGTCTCAGTTTTTAAAGTGGCAGACCACAAAAGGTCAATTCATCAGTCAAACAATTGAATTGTAGATCAAAGAGCTTCACAGAAATATGTTAATGCACATAGAAGTTATGTCATGAAATAATTAAAAATATGATAAAATATGGGTCTGAAGAACAAAAAAATAAAGCAGAGAAAAGAAGGGGACATTTAACATAAAAAATGTAAATTAGAATAAAAAAAATCTAAAATTAAGATCCCTATAAATTTTAAAAATCCTAAAGCACTACATAAAAGCCAGACTGAATAAATATGTTTGAAAATGGTGATACTTTCGGCTCCTCTCACATCTCCTGTTCCACCATCTTGGAGCATAAAAACTGAAGGTGGAATCTCCAAACTTTTAACTGTTGCTCTTTGGAACAGTTAAAATAGTAGTACCAGAGGATCTGAGGGTCTGGAAGGGTTCATAAACTACTGTAAAACCATCTCTGACAGGTAGTCTGTCTCTTTCTTTGGGAAACGTCTACGCCAACTCTCCGTTCCAACCTTACACATCATCACTTTTGCAAATAAAAGAGCAGTTTTCTTGTTCAAAGTTCTAATTTTGGCTTTGCAGGAGGTGGAAAGCCAACAGACAGACCAGCATTCCTTCTTATTAGTGGATGATACTAGCCAGGACGGTACTATGTGGGGTGGGGGCAAAAGAGAACGAGTGGCAATGGTTGGGCATAGAGTTGTGAGGGGTGGTGGGTTGGGGTAATTAGCACCAAATCTGTTCCATATGACACACTCACATGAGCTGTCTGACTGTCCCCCACCCACCACCTTGTCGTCTATTCCTTTTAGAAAAGTAGGAGGGGGTGTGAGGATGGTGGATGGTCGTGTGATGACAGAGGCCAGGCCATGTCCCACACCAGGGACTCTGGAGATGTTCCCCATCACGCAGAGAGGGGCTTTCATTGCCAACAAATGTCTTTCTTTCGCTCCCCGTCCTTTTTTGTCTCTGCTGCTCATTAAAAGTACAACACACTGCGATAGACACGCAGTGTGTATCAAGTTCATATTGTATATTTCCAAACACGACACGAGTATTAGCTTTCAGGGTTCACTGATTCAGATCAGACGATGACATTTTCATGTTTCAGTGCTGAACCGTCACTGCATACCTTTCACCTTCTCTGTGAAAAATTCACCATGTGGGTGGCATTTTGTTCTGATCAGTCCGCTCCAGTGCTTTTCAACTATTGCACCATCGCACACTGATGAGGGATTATCATTTACTATATCCAAAAAAAAGAAGACATATTTTTTTTCATTGTTATTGCTTTGCTAACAACAAAAAAACGGCGTGGTAAAAAAAGATAGTAATTTGTGACCACAATGGGTTTTTCTTCACCATGTCATGTCTGGGGCTCCGTAATATTGTGACAAAAGTCGAAGGTTTGCTATTTAAGTCAAATCTACGGAAGCTGACTGGGGCCAATTCACCTTAAGGCTGGGATACACTGTGCGATTTTTTCAATCGTTGCACTCAGCTCCAGCTCAAACTGTGCGACTCAGACGCAGAGCCCGAATGTTTGCAGCTCATGATTCATGTTCTCACACTGTACGTTCATACACGACACGTACGAGGTCTTGTTTCCGTAAATGCAACGTACAAATTAGAAGAAGAAGAAGAAGAAGAAGAAGAAGAAGAAGAAGAAGAAGAAGAAGAAGAAGAAGAAGAAGAAGAAGAAGAAGAAGAAGAAGAAGAAGAAGAAGAAGAAGAAGAAGAAGAAGAAGAAGAAGAAGAAGAAGAAGAAGAACACTGAAGCATCGCCATTAAAACAGACGAAGAAGATGAACCCGGAAGTGGAGAGACGCTCGCAAATCTCAGCAAAAAGAGCTTTAAAAAAGAAAAGACGGCGATGTGATGGACCAGGAGCTGGATGAACAGACGTGGGCACGACAGTCCATCAATTTTACAGCGGTCCTACGGTGTTTGTGCATGCGCAGTGTGAGCTTTTACGGTAAGCCGGTCCGTGGCACTGCTTCAACTGTGAGAGACCCTCACGAGGTGCGACTGGTTTTCAAACATGTTTGAAATCCTTATGACCTACGATTGCTGATCAGGAGCTGGTCGTGAGGTTTAATCGCTTCTCGTGACCCCATGTATACTACACGATGCACGACACACGATCTAGCAGAGACTCGCACGATCCGACAAAACAGTCGCACGAGTCAAAAGTCGGCTCAAAATGGGCCAAAAAATCGTACAGTGTATGTCTGCCTTAAGTCTCCATCAAAACTGACCCTAATCTGTTTCCGTAGCTCCTCAATAGTCTTTTTGACTTTAGTCGGAAACATTTCATTTAATCTCAACATTTCCACTTTATTCTTAATATGCCCAATTTGTCCATCAAAAATTGGCCCAAACGATTTCCGTAGCTCCTCAATAGTCACAGACGGACTAAATGCTCCACCTCTTACAAAATTGACTGTTTTTTCCTTTTGAACAGATTCAGTTTTTGGCAAAATTTCTTTAAAGTCCTTAAAAAGATTACAACGCTGTGTTTATGAGCTAAAAAAAGAAAGAATAACTTTATTAAACACAGCGTTGATGTATAGTTTAAAGAATTCATCGATACACGGTATTTTGTACATGGACACAATCGGCTGTTTGTCGTCATATGGTGAATTGGCCATTGTCAGTTTCTGTAGTTTTGACTTCATTAGCAGACCTTTGACTTTTATCACGATACTGTATTTTGAGTTCATTTTCAAAATTTTAACTTTGATCTCGACATCATATTTCAACTCTATTCTCGATAATTTCCAACTTTAATCTTGGCATTTCGACTTTATTCTTGCTTTGTCCAAAACTATTTTCTCCATCAAAATTGGTCCTAATCCACTTCCGTACTTCTGTGTGTATTTTAACTTAAGTAAAAAAAAAAAACAACAAAAAAACATGATTTAAAGAGTGAGACTTAAAGTTGACGCAACAGCTGCACAAACTAACTAACCTCTATCCCTTTTATCCTGCATTTTGTCCATCACAGCCAGAATGACTTGCTGCCAGTACTCACACACAATTAAATAGGGACACTAATCACACCATTCTCCGTGTCTACGCCTGTGAAACAAAAGCAGGCTTTGTCTACTTCCAATGATTGAACAAGAAGCTTAGGGACATTTTTCTCATTTTTGAACAGCTAATATCTTGCAAAAGTTGTCTAATCTCTTTACAACACCCCACCTCCTCCTCAGACATGACCAACACCTATCCCTATTATGCCTGGACACATGGTGCTAAACCAGGCCGTTTTAATTAGGTTACGTGTGTGTGTGTGTGTGTGTGTGTGTGTGTGTGAGAGTTATTTTTTTTTCAGCATTGAGGTCCAGACACACAAGCTCATATAATGAAACACAGCAGGTGATGAGAATAATCAAAGATTCTTCAAAATCAGGAGCAGTTAAGGAGGACTAACCAGATGAAAATCATGCTTGGGTCTAAATAAGAGCCTAAACATGTAAAATTATGTTTTTGTATATTTCGGCGCACAATGGTCTTTAAGCTTTTTCTACTAACATATATTTTCCATTGAAAGTTTCAACCAAAAATCAACCTAATACATGTTTTAGCACGGTAGGAGGAAAATGTAGCAAACCCATTGAAGGCTGCTTAGAAAATGGACCCAATAGTTCACTCTGGAATTGAACCAGCTGGTCCTTCTTGCTGTGAGGCAGCAATACTAACCACTACCCCACCCTGCATCAGTCACCCTACCCTTAAGGTGTCTACATTTGGGGTGATACTCAAACCCAGAAACATTTCAGAGAGAGTAAATGCAGCCCGTACTGCATACACAAGCTGTAATGTCACCAAGTTTATCATTGTATTCGTTGTTAAAGTTACTATCTTTTCCAGGGAGCAGATATTTATTCCTGGTTCATGTTTTCCAAAGTTTTATTGGGCTTTATTTACCAGCGAGTAGTTCCTATTGCATTCCACCACCTGGCAGCAGTGCTCGGAAAGACTTGGAAACCAGTTTATTTTTTAAAATGTTAAAAATTACATTTCTTTTTTTATTGAAATCATGGTACATGAGGAGGTCATTCCTAAAGTATTATAATAGCAAGATCATAATTACAGACATAACTACTAACTCACATGATCGGAATGCGAAAACCATAACCAGGAATAAATATCTTCTCCCTGGTAAAGTGCGTAGCTCTAACAACCAGTACAATGATAAACTTGGTGATATTACAGCTTGTTCATTCACTACGGGGCCGCATTTACTCCGTCTGCGGTATGTCTTCGAAATATTTCTAGTATCACCCTTAAATTTGTTGGAACTCATCTCTATTGAGCACTAAGTGATGAAACCAGTATTTACTACCAAAAAAGTAACAAACAATTCACCATTTCCTACTTATAGCATTATTCTAGCAATATGTATGGAAAATATGGATTTTTCTTCTTCTTTGTTCTTGGGGATTGGGGTACGACTGAACACTCTCTGGGGTTGACATGTATGAACACAGCATATGTACAAACAATCCCTTTAGAGATGTTTTATCGACATGTGTGGTAGATTTCATATGTTACTAAGAGTGGAGGAGAAGAAGAGGTTTGTCGGGAATCCAGATTGGACTCAAAGACACCAGAGTAAGACCAGGCACCTGGAGCTACAAACTAATTCACCAAGTCAAAATGGAACAAAGGCTACCAAGGATACAGGAAGTACACCCAAGTTGGATAGTGACAAAAAGACACTGAGAAAAGAGGGGGCAGAAAGAAACAGACAGAAGAAGAAGGGCTTCTTTTGAGGCTGGAGAGAGAGAGACGAACTGCTTTCTGACGACTTGCCTGCCTGGCCAGCACTGAGTGTGTTCATTTCAAACAGGTTTAATATAGGGCCATTTTCTTGGCTTTGCTCCTTTGTTTGGCGAAATCGCTAACTATCTTCCCCTGCTTGTCATTGGCCACGTTTACATGAGAGCATTAATTCCCCTTTAATTCAGAATAAAAGTTAAATCCAAATTAGGTGGCTGGCTTATTCTGATTTTCATTCAGAATTAAATAATACCACGATCTTGTTAATATTTAAATTTCGCTTTAAATTAATCGTCCTGTTGCGATGATCTGATGGTGACCACATAATCCAAGATGGCCACCCAGACTGAAGCCGCCACTATTTATTTAATAAGAGCCTCGGACGACATGGATATAATGAAAAGAGTGGATGGACAGAAGCATAAACATGCGGACATTCACATGGACTTATTACATACAGACAGACATTGGCAAACAAAACAGATTATATCGCAGAAAAGCATTAACCACTGGCTTTGATCGGCCAAAGTACGGTGTTCTATCTCCCTTCTCCTGCTCAGCGGACGAAAGTGAAACGTGAATTTTTATATATTTTATGTAACTTGTAGCAAAAAACAAAGGGTTTGTTCTGTATTTATTACGGTAGATGTTCACCCCCTGTCCAATCAGAACCCTTCCCAACCCACAGTTCTAAAGTGGAATTGAATTAAACGGAATAAACATGTTTTCCATGTAAACCTCAATTCAGAGTTACTATGTACATGTAAACACAAAGCAGAACAACTTAATTGAGAATAATTTAATTCCAAATTGTTCATTTTGAATAAAAAAACCATCATGTAACCGTGGTCATTATTAAAGTCAGTCGTTCTGCTGCACTATCTAGCCGTCTATATGTGCACACAAAGAGCGTACTTGCTTTTAGCTGCATATATATCTCTGCTAAGGCACAAGAGTGTTGCCAAAGTACTTTTTCTCTTTTACTTGCCGACGCACATGTGAGTATGGCCAGTGTGAGCCATACTCTGCTAGTGGAGCACAACAAAGGCAGCTGATTAGAAACAGTGGGTGAGCTTTGCTAACAATTCCCAGTGAATATGCAAAAAGGGACAGGCAAAAGAAAGTGATGAAGAAGTAATGACAGGAGTATAAAAACAGGTAGAAAACGGGCTACAGAGAGATCTCAGCGTGTGACACGTCCCGCTCTGTTTCTCTCCTTTCATTTTTAGAGTTTCATTGTCTCCTTAATGTGAGGATTTGAAAGGCTTCATGAATGTCTTGAACTCATGAAAACCAAGTTCTTACAAAAGTAAAGTAATCACCGGTTTTGAAACTCTCTGTATCCATGTCACTCATGACCTCTAGTGGTCATTAAACTGATGAACCCGTCAAAGAAGAGTTCTAGCACTAAGCATGGTATACTATGACCAGGCTGACAGTTCATCACAAGGCTTCAATACAGTTTTCTTCTTAGACAAATTCAGCTTTTACACAATGAAGCGAACAGAAAAACTGCAGTCAATTTTAGAAAGATCTCACCAAGAACCCTATAAGTTAGATCTAACCAAGAACCCAATGACTTTATCCACTGTGCAGTCCATATTTTAACTTGCAGAGCAAAAACAGTTATACCAAACTCTGACCATGACATTATCTAAAACCCAACTAAACAGTGTTTGAAGCTCCAAATCCTTCCAACAAAACACCTAGCTTTTAGTTGTCGGTCAGCTTTTTTGTGGATGTAATAACCCATGTGTTGTAGTGTTGTGTCCAACACCCTGTCCTAATTTTAGACGTAAGAACATTATCCTCTTTTATAACTAGTATAACCCTTTATTCTAGTATAAATATTTGAAATTTAGTCAATTAATGCATGATTTGTTGTGTTCTTCATCAGTAGCTCACTAATAATACAGTTATTTTACAGACTGTGTTATATTTTAACTCTCTTATAGCTCCAATTGCAATTGCTTTTGCTATGTTTATCCACAACATTCATAACATACTGTAACGTTTAAGAGGCTTTAGAATAGTTTGTTTTCACAGGGTGATTTTGACATCTGTCATTCACAAACTATTTTTTTGAATTACAAAAAAAAAAAATCATAAAGCTTTTGATTGAATTCATGTTTAAACAAAACACCAAAAATGAAAAAAAAAAAAAAGGTGATTTTTGAAAGTGAAAAATAAAAAAATTAAAAATTTAAAGTTGCTTGATTTATCCTTTTAAAAGCTATTGTTAATTTAGGGTCAATAATAAACCAATCAGTACTTGTGAAATTGACCTAGTTTCCCCAGTGTTACATCAACCCTAACCCTCCACATGATTTACACATCCACGTATCAAAAAACTGATGCACATTTGAGCCTGAAATAAGATGTTATTGATATGTAAAAAATGGACAGACTTAAAATGTTGGCTTACATTTATTCATTTGTGAGCCAACTGTCAAACAAACTGATGTAACCAATGGAAACTGGTTGTCATAAGCTTTTCTTGCTATAGGCGGACAATGCAATTGCAAAGGGCTCCACGAGCCACTAGCGGGCCCCCAAAGCTGAGTCCGTGATGACATCTGAAGAGAATAAAATAATCTGTCTTCATCATTAATATGTTTAAAAATAAATGTTGGATATGAGAATAGAAAAAACTCCTATCTTGTGCTGTGGATAGTGTTTTTGAGAAGTAGATCATTTCAAATCTTTACACTCCAATGTCAGTGTATCCATGTATTATGGAATTGGGAATAATTGATAGGTACCTTTCATTCAGGAGTTTGTTAACCATTTATTAGATTAGAAATATCTTTACTTAGTTATAAAACATATGGGGGGCTCAAACAGCATCTTGCATAGGGCCCCCACATAGCAAGAAATGGATCTGCTGCTTTAAATCTGTACTGTAACAAACTTCCCCCTCCTTGAACATGTGGATTTTACTTAAGTATTACAATAAATGTGCATATGTAATAAAAAAAAATGAAAAAAAAAAAAAAAAATCACGAGTAAATGCTTATATTACCGTTTGTACACCGTTCTGCCAAAGAATACATGTATGCCTTCAGTCTTACTAAGAAGCAAGGCTGTTAGTCCTTGTCCTCTTTCCAGATCCAGTAGACGGTTTCATCCAAAAGAACTCGAACCAATTCAGGAAAGCACTTACACATTTAGGGCCTGACCTATAATATTTGTTACTTGAAGAAAGCTCGTCGTTGCTTGCAACCTTTTTCTGACCACAACCTGATCTTTCATTCCTAACCTTACAACAAAAATTAAGTCATAATTCGAGTCAAACAGACGTCTCTCATCCTAATAAAAAATATAGTCTCCTCCTACAACAGCTTGGGAAGTTGGCAGGGTTCTCCTGTAGACATTCTCTTCTTGTTGCTTCATGGTTTTTGGATTGAGGGAAAACATACCCTTGACTCACTGCCTTTGAGAAGCTAAATAAAAGTGTTTTGGCTATTTTGGGGCCTGGATCTGTTGTTGACTCTCTCAACTGGGTCAGACGGGTCAGTCGTAAAACTCGTAGAACTGCTAAATATGTCCAAGACAAGCTGGGTAAGGAATTAGAGGGTTTTTCTTTTTAAATGGACACAAATTTGCCCCGTTTTTTTTTTTTTTTTTTGTATTCCATCAGTCCAAGTGTGCATGTGACTGTGTGTCTCAGCAGGACCCCGGCAATCAGCTGCTCTGATTAGATCCATAATTAAAAGCTGTGTTAATTGGTGTTGAAGCAAACACTGGCCACCCAGTTCATTAACGCCTTCTCTACAAATCTCCTCCTGCATTCCAGTGAATGGTGAAAGACCTGGCATTATAAATCTGCTATACCCTAGGGACAAGTGAGCAGTGGAGGAAGCTAAATAAAGTCAAAGAAAGATGGCGACAAAGAGAGCTCTACCTGCATATTGATTGTGTTGATCTCCACTGGGTCAATATTCACAGAGTAATCGATAAGAGTAAACTGGGGAGGGGTTAGTGATACCGTGGGACCGCAAATTGGGACAGTTTGTTTCCGAAATTGCCCCATGCCATTAAAATTGATCTAATAATCCAAGCCTGTAATGGTCCTTTAAACAGTTTCAGACTTTTAAACAACTATAGGTGAAATAGATTTTTAGTCTGACGGAGAAAAACACTAAATCTGCTGCTTTAGTTATAGAGACAACAGTCTATTCTACTGAACACGCTACCTTGCAATGTCTTTAATAACTCTTAATTTGATTGTACGTACTAAATGCACCCAAGTGCCAAGTCACCACCGCCCTCATTATCACTTTTTCCACTAATACGCTAATCCACATCCAAGAAACAATTAGAAAAATGTGGTGCCCAGGGTGGATTTTATACTCTTATAAATGTGCGTTTGCAAGAAAATCAGGAAAATCACGCTCACCACCCAACTGAAGGAAAGCATTCTCAGATCACACAGAGATACTTTTAACCAGAGAAAGAACAATAAATTTATACTAATGAACGCGCTGAAGGGTTTACAACTGGAGACCTCAGACCAATGTCATTAAAATAGCGGCTCTGAGGCCAAATGCGGGACAGGATTAAGCCACAATTGCCCAAACTTGGCCCGCAGAAATGATAAATGATGTTATAAATTTCATCAGTATACCAGAACCTGAATGTGATGCTCCATCCAGCAACTAGGCCAAAATTTCATTGGTTAACTTTTTTATTTTTAGAAATGCAATGTTCTCTTTGGGCTGCACTAGTATTTTTTGTACATTTGAGTTGTACTTTGTGTGATACATTAAGACTAAGATTACTTTGTCACATATGTACAAGTATAACACATACATTTCTACTCTTATATAACTCAACGCTAAGGCACTGCATCTTTAACCATTTCTGTTTGAAAGATAACCATTCCTTTTTTTAACCAACTCTGGGAATACTTACATACTATATCCCCCCTCAAAATTGCAATACCACTCGTACCATCAAAAACATATCTTGTGATGTTTTAATATTTCAATGTCTTGTTGCATGATTCATTTTCCGTTGCTCTTAAGGTGCATTCACACCAAAAGCGACTCTGGTGACTAGATTACATTCAAAATCAATGAAAATGATGCAAAGTCAAGCGACCTCCCTTCAAGCAACGCAACTCGTGCAATTTATTTGTACAGCACTTTTCATGTACAGGACAATTCAAAGGGCTTTACACAAAACAAACATCACAGAAGCGCTAGCACATCATAAAAATGACATTTAAAAATGAGAAAAAGTCAAAACATGATTCCAGCTACTCAATTGCTCGATCTGAGTTGCTGGAAAATGCTCAAAGTTGAAAATGTTGAAATTTTTCAAACGACTTCGAGTGACGCTGTATTGCGAAATCGAATCGGCAATGAGTTCATCCCCATGTCATTTCCCTGGTCATCACGTTACTAGTCACTGATGAAGCGAACAAAAAGCGCGACTATGTTTAAGTGACTCATCACGGGCGATTTAAGCAACTATAGTTGCTAAAGTCGCGTTTGGTGAGAACGCACATTTTGACAATTACTGTAGATGAATGAGACAGAGTCAAGCTTTAGGGTTGCTGGTCAGATGTGGTGTGTGCCTCAGTGAATCAGCTGTTGTCAGTGCTCCCAGGATTATTTACACTATGTTGCTGACAGCGATGGTCAAAACATAGCAGAGCCTCCTCAGGCAGAGACTTTATTGAATGCCATCAGTGTGCGATGGTATCTGGCCTGCTTAGGGCCAGATACCATCTTAGATTCTGTAATCACATGTCAATTACTGTCCGTCAATAGTTTTGCAAACTGAGGTTAAATGCATTTAACAAAATGACAAAACTGAACACTGTCGGATCAAACCAAACACACTATTTTCTATTTAGACATTTTAACAGTATTTTATTGCATTTTCTGCTTGCATTGAAAAAAAACTATGGCTTGTTTTTCTTATTTTACATTTTGGTTTTAAATTTCCTCAATGGCTATGGATAATGGATTAAAAAAGTTGCCATTTATTCTCTGTTCTCATAGTGTACAGTCATTTAAACTACTTTTTTCCCCTTCAAACCTATCCAGTGATTACTGCTGCAACAACAGTGTAAAAAAATCCTGGAGGAGAATTTCGGCACCTTTTCGTGACAAAAATGTTGCTTTAACTGATTAACCAGGTCACTGCAAAGGTGAACTGCACATTAAATAGCGCCCTTGTACGCCGCTCCCTTTTGTCAGTAAGCAGTTTGGTCTGTGTCCCTTGTTCCCCCCGTGGAGCTCTGCACCAAAGATGTTGACACAATGAATCCCTCGCAATAACACTTTTGTTTTTGCACCCTCTCCACTTGTGCTTATTTTCCCTGAGCCCACAGACAAGGAAGCTGTTCAGTGTCCAATGACCAAAAGGTTCTGTATGTGAGAATCATGACAGGAGGAGAACACCAGGGGTGGACTGGCCGTCTGGCGTACCAGGCATCGTCCCGGTGGGCCGTCAACCTAAAGTGGGCCGATCCGGTCTGCTACGAGTGAGTGGAGGCAGAGTGGTGGCAAAAAGTGGTCCAAAAGTGGCAATAAAAGAGTAAAAAGTGACTAGAATGGGCCAAAAGCAGTCAAGAGTGGAGGAACCGTGTACAGTATGGAATGGCAAAGGGTAACTTAAATGGGCAACACGTGGCAAACAATTGTGATAAAGGGCAAAAATATGGAACAAAAAGAGGCAAAAATGTAGGGGAAAAGGAAACAAGTGGTATTTATTGAGCAAAAGTCAGCTTATTTAATGAAAAATTGACAAAAAAGGACAAAAATTCAATAAGATTGTCAAAAAGAACTTGCAAAAACTGACAAAAAACAATAAAAAAGGAATATTTAATGGCAAAAAGTAGCTAAACTCTGAAAAAGTATGAAAACCTTTTGAAAAGGGGCAAAAATGGGAGAAAGGAAGTTGCAAAATGGCCAAAGGAAATAGGTATAAAGGGGGTTAAAAAGTTTCCCCCTTTTAAAGTTTTCATGGGGAATAACAATTAAAATGAATACATAATTAGCCACATGTTGAGCATCAGTGACTTAATAACAGCTTGTACATGGTGTCGCTGATAATGTAGTGGACTGGTCTGGACCCAAAACGCCAGGACTGAATTTTTGTCCCAGTCCACCCCTGGAGGACACGTCACTGCACGGTAAAACAACAGGTAGAGAGAAGATAAAAAGTGAGCAAACAGAAGGAAGCGAGGGGAGAGGAGCCTCATACTTTTTCAGGTGCATGACATTTAGTCGTACAGTGGAAGCAACTCATGTTTCAGCTGCTCAGCTCAAGGGCAGCAATGTTTTCCATGCAGTCTGGACTGGAACAAACACTGGGCACGCTTCAGAGAGTGGACACCAGCAAAGCCCAGCCTACGGTCGTCATCACAGGATCAGCAGCATGGCCATTGGCCACACCATTCTCACGTAAAACTAGTTGGATCAAAGGGGTTTTTTTTTTTTTTTTGCATGAAAGCCTTTGATTAATAATGAGGTGAAAGAAACAAAAGTGTTACAATGTGCAATGTAAAGCTGTTGTTGATGTGAATTATTTTAAATGTACTGAATGTCCTTAGTCAGACAACTTTTTCTAGGCCTATTTTTTGTGTCAAGAACAAAAAGTTTCAAAACATCTGATTTCGACCCTATTTAACGAACAAAACAAGCTTTACGTAAGCGACGCGACAAGTCAGAGATACCAAACATCAGGGACAACCAGTTTATCAATAAAAGCAGTTTTGAATCCAAGAACCAAATTCTGAAAAATTAACATGTAAAAAGTCTGCCTTCTCAACTCGTACAGTATATACATATACCAAATAAGTCATGATGAATAAAAAGTGCACACCTCAATAATAGATAAGAACTGATCAAACAATAATCTTTTATGAAATTATTTTTTCTTTAAATCAACAGTAAATGTCATCTTTAATTAACGTCAATAACTGATTGTTTGATTTTTAAATGTAAAAACTTTCTAATTAAAGACTAATGTTATGTATAAACTTTTTTCCTGCCCTAGCTCAAATACAATGTGTGTATGTCTTTATCTCTGACGTTCAGAAATGTCTTACGTAACATAAAAGACGACACGTGGCTGAAACCATGCACCATGCCGTCGTGAGGAGGGACACTAGTGGATAAAATGCTAAAAAAACGAGGGTACACTCTGGGCTGAAGTCAGCCGACCCTGGACCTGTTGGTTCAGAGAATGTCTTTGTGCATTTAGAACGGGTGTCTACTCTACACCACAGCTGTGTTAGATGAGTGCTTGTTTTCCTATTGACTTGATATTCTTGTTGATTCATTCTGTTCATTTCAAATCTCTGAATAAACAATTTATTGATTCAAGCAAAACAAAACCTCTGACTAGAGTAACTTCACTCTATTCCAACAGTGTCTAAAATGAACCGTTTCAAGCTTTAGCTCCATGATGTTTGATTTAAAACCAGGCCACGCAGGATCCATCCTCGTACACTGAGCAAACACACGCAGCATTCCTCTGTGTCTGCCATTTCAGCTCCGGTCCAACCCCACGCCGACACGGGGGCATTAAAGCATTAATGGCTAATGTTTTTAGAAGTGTACGATATCTTGGAGGGATTGGGGAGGTGGGCGCTGAATGGTGAGTGTAATGGTGGATGAGATGGGTCCGCACATGGCAACCATTACACACACAGCCCCTCTAATCGCTGTCGACCTGCCTCCTCGCCTGCAGCCATCCCACCTCTCACTGGTGTGTTGTGTGTGTGCGTGTATGTTTCAGGGGGCATCCCAGGTTCAGGAGGGCAGAATGTTCACATAAATGCATATTTTAGCCACATTAACACACTTCTTGCACATGCACACGTAGTAACGGACACACGCATGCATCCTCACAAGAAAAAGACACGCACACACACACACACAAAACAATGTTTGATGCCAAAGTTAGACATTGTAGCAAATGAACATATCTTGGTTCCTTGTGGTGTTGTTGTTGTTGTACTGCCACCCAGAGTTGTATAAATGCCCCCCCCAAAAAAAACGCCATTCAGTGGGTTCTGATCGCACAAACAAAAGACCTCAAAATGTAAGTAAGCAAGTGTTATTTAGTCTATTTTGCTTACCTATGAGTTTTGAGTTCTAACAATAGCATTATAGTCCAATGAGCTTTATGTCTAAAATCTGATTTTCTTGCCAGCCTTCAAACTCGCAAACATAAATTCAGATGACTGCTATAGACAGTGCCTTAGTAGAGTTAAATACTGCTGCATTTAATAGGTTTTGCATTAAATTAAACAACTTTAAATGTTAAACATTGTGAAAAATGCATTTTTTCGAGTATTGCAGAAAGGATTTCATTAAAGATGCGGCAGATTTGGGGTTTGGATTGTAGTAAGATACATTAAAACCAAAAAAAAAAAAAAAACTAAACTAAAAAAACTGAAATCAGAAGTTGTCATTTTCAATGAAACAATTGCTAAATTTTAAGAGATGTATTTACTCCCATTTTAAGTTAATGCTAGTCAAACTGTGAAATTTTAATATTTCATATCAAACTATAGCCCTTTGAATTTTTTTTATCAACTTTGACGTAGCTCGCAGTTTCAAAAATGGTTGTTGAGCCTTGCTCTCAGAAATAATGCTGCCAATCACTCAAAAGGAAGAACAAGAAAGAGAAATAAGCTAAATTGTATCTTGTAACTGCCCTATTTAAACATGTATACCTCACTCTTGCCTCTCCAATATTGTGTGACCACATTTTATTTGGGTTTTGTGTGTGTTTGCTGTAATCGTTCAGTTTTTTTTTGGGGCTGCTTCCTTCTTGGCCAGGTCACTCTTGTAAAAGAGGGTTTTAAAGTTTTTTTTTTACCTGGTTAAATAAGGGATATTTATATTGATTGAACAATGAGTCTGTTTGTGTCTTAAATGTCTATGTGTCCGTTTTAATGGTTTTAATGGACCCCCCCCCAAAAAAAAAAAAAAGTGTCACATGTTTTATCTACACTTATTTAACCCAGTGAAGACGTGCACTCCTATAACAATCATGAACACACTGCCCCAGGTGAGTATGTGTGTGATCTCAAGGGGGATAACTTTGTGGCGAGACCACACAGGAGACAGCTCTCCACTGAGTAAACACCACATCACAAACACACAGTCTCTCACACACAGACACACACACTCACACACACACACACGTAGCCCTGGGTACAGTGCGCTTGCCTCCCTCCTGCATAATTGAGAAAAGCTGCCATCTATTAAAACTTGCTGACATCACTTCGACAGCTAAAAAACGCAGCGAGCTAATGAGCCAGTTGGGCCTTTGATTGAGCTTCTAAACAGGTTCAAACTTTATCGTCCGGCTACCCGCAGGATGGGAGACAGGCCCGCTGTACGCCCGCAATCCAGCATCTCAAACAAACATCTCCAGACACCACTGGAGGAGGTAAATATGTGCAGAGGGGAGAGAGCAGCGTTTCCCATCCTCTCTACATGCAACTTTGTTTGTTGCGCTGCGCCCACTCCAAACAGCTTGCAGCAAACCCAGACCCGGCTTCTCTGTGGTCGGGTAGGTTTACTACTTGCTTTTTTAAGAGCACAGCTGGCCAACACTCCAACCTCGCTTCTCCCACAAACTTCCATCCTCTGCTGCTCACTGCTTTGCCTTCACCTCAGATTAAAAAGAGAAACGCGTAAGGGTCGGCCCGAGTCGAACGTGGCTAATTAAGTCTGGTTAGCGTAGCTCGGAGACTGTTCTATTACATGCGTGCGCGCGTGTACACACACACACACACACACACACACACACACAAAAGGACACTGACTCATACAGACACACTGGTTCCTTGGCTCTCTCTTCTTTCTATTAACACCTGCTTCTTTTCCAATTAGCCCCCCAAATAGAGACAAATGGGCCAGAGGGGTCTGATTAATTCACTTCTGTCAGGGACTCTGCTTCGGAGTGCTGTCAGGGTGCGGAGGCAAGCAAGGACTCACACAGAAGCACACACACACACACACACACACCAGTCTGAGCATCCATACAGCATTGACTGAACAGCCAGAAACACAATGAAATAGAGAGAAAAAGAAATATAGATAATAATGCATCAAAAGTGGTGGAATGTTCCTTTAAAGGAGCATAAGGCAGGATGTGAGAAAAAATAAACATTCATTTGAAGTTGTTTAATGCTAATGGGTGATTGTTCTGCAATTCAGGGCCCGAATTTCCCACGTAGTTCAACAAACGTGACGTCAAATGACATGACGTGGAGAGGCGTCCACTCTGCCAGAAATGACGAGAAAAACAAGAAGAAGAAGATGGTTTGGAGACTGAAAGAAGACAAGCGCGGTGGACCAAACTACTGTTTAGTTCCGCGGAGGCATGCGCAGAGGTCTTGCAGTTGAAGTCGGGCCGAATTTCTTGATCCGAGTCCGACCCAAACAGCTTGACAATTAAAACCTCATATTTTTCTCATACAAATGACATATTTACGTTTGTTACAACTGCTAACGTCTATTTACATAATCCATGTATCAAAGCTCAGGATAATCCATGTTCTTGTGCAGAAAAAGGAATTGATTGAACAGTGGATGCTTCAAAGCTGTCCTCCTCTGGCAGTAATGTCAAGAACGATGCATGCATGGACACTATGTGACCGAACTCGACCACCAGTTCTATATATCTGTCCAAACCCGACCCGTTGGGTACCGTTGGGCTCCGGTCGGGTAGCCCTCATGGACCATGTGAGGGGCCCTCAGGAGGTCTTGTCACCAATGAGCTCCATCTAAAATCAGATTAACTTTCCAGGATTCAAACTCACAAAGATAAATACAGACGACAGATGTAATTAGTAATTAGTAAAGTTAAATACTGCTGCACGTGATTACGTTTTAGTATTAAATTAACCATCTTTAAATGCACACACCCTTTCCAGAAAATTAGAATATCATGGAATAGTTTTTTTTTCCATAATTCCATTCAAAAAGTTAAACTTTCATAAATTACAGATTCAGGGCCCACAATTTAAACAATTTCAAGTATTCGTTTATTTTTACATAATTTGGGCTTCCAGCTTATGAAACCCATGAAAACAGGAAACAGTCCTTCTTCTCTTTTTTTTATTCTAATAGAAAAGAATTCAAGTATTCTAATTTTTTGAATTCCTGTTTTCGTGGGTTTTACGAGCTGGAAGCCCAAATTGTGTAAAAACAAACAAATAAATACTTGAAATTGTTAAAATTGTGTGCCCTGAATCTATAATCTATGAAAGTTTAACTTTCTGAATGGAATAATGGAAATTTAAACAACTTTTCCATGATATTCAAATTTTTTGGAAAGGGTCTGTATATTTTCACTGAAACATTGTGACATGTTTTTAAATGCTGTAGATTTGTTAGGTATGTTTGTGGTATGTTACACTAACGGCCATTGTGTCACTATTGAGTCTTATTTCTTAATCTTGTCCTATTCTCCTTTAAGCATAGCTTTAGAAATGTTTCTCTTTCTCTATCCTCCTGTAAAATATCCTGTCACTCTCCTCTACTTCTGTTTCTGGGGACAAATTCTTGTCATCCTTGTTCTGGTGATTTCTTTGGTGTGTGCTCATGTTTGTGTAAGCTGTGTGAATCCCATCATTAGTCTAACTCTGCTGTCCTCCCCTGTTTGTTTAAGCATAGCTTTGTGTTTGCCAGGATCGTCCTGTCCTTCGTAGAGAAACCTGAAAACTTTAACCTGTTCTCTGCGCGTACGTACAAAACATGAAGAGAAGCTGGCTCAGAGACAGGCCTCAGCTTGTCATGACATTTTCATGATACCTCGGTGTGTTTTTGATGCATAATTGGAAAGTTTTTGATATATAATTGGAAAGTTTTTCTTTATTTATCAATTTCCCTTCATTACATCTCTACCAAAGTTAAAAATGGTTGAAATATTATGAAATATTGATGTTTTTTTTTAATCTATTTTTTTTTCCAGCAGTGAAGACGTTTCGGGCTAACAACAAAGGTGAAAAGTTGACTCTGTGAGCCCATGAAGATTTGATAAATTATCTCCCAGGAGAATATGACAATCTAACCTTTGAACTATGAATGATGATGACCGATCTTTTGATGAAGATTAGCGCTGTTTGCTAACAGGGCGGAGGTGTGGATTTTTGAATGGTGGAATGCTTTTCAAAAGGAGAGTGAGTTATGTTACATCCACCACCTAAAAATAGAAATGTGAAATCCCTGAGTCTGAGCTGGAAAACAGCTCTCCCTGTTATATGTTCAATTTTCCTGTTATACTTCACCTTTATTCTAATAATGCTTTTCTTTTTGTAATGTTTTGTGCAGTGCATATTTCCTCCTTACTTTCTTTTTTATTTCTGTTACTTGGAACCTTTTGAAAAGCCTCCTGTGTACAGGTGTTGTAAATTAGCATATGTGCTAACACTCAAAACAATACATCTGGGTTACCAATGTAATTGTGATGTCCATATGAAATAAAGGGAAATATATATTTAATAGGAAAATGATGCTAGTCAAAAACTACAGTATATCTATAACTTATAGATGAGCAGCTCAAGTAAAAACAGCGGTTAGTAAATGTTTGTTTTATTTCGACTATAAGCAGATTTAAATAAGCTGCACCTTAAAAAAAAGTGGATTTTAATGCTTAACAGAAACCTGAATTATCTTTAAATAACATTTGCTCTTTACAATACAATAGCTCCTCCTGGAATAAGGTTATCTGAAAAATATATTCTCTTTTTATTGCGTCTGTTTCTGCTTAAATGTGTTGATACAATAGATAGTGAACACTCAGAACACTCATAAGTATTGTTTAAGGCTGCTACACGAGAGACATTGACATTTTTCAAGTGTAAAAGAAAAGAAAACAAACAAATTAAAACATCAAAAATCAACTAAAGTCCAGGCCTGTAATCAAACTCCTAAGATGTAAGCCTCACAGCAGAAAAAAAAGCTATATATATATATATATAGAGAGAGAGAGAGAGAGAGAGAGAGAGAGAGCTTTTCACCATAAGCTGTAAAATAATGCCTTGTCGTCATATATAAAGTGTAATCCATACTTATAAATGCTTTGAGTTCGTGATTCTGCCTTACTTTTCAAAAATCACACTCCAGTCAAGCCCAGTTGTCTTTACCATTAAAACACTGTTA
Source organism: Gouania willdenowi (assembly GCF_900634775.1). Lineage (NCBI taxonomy): Eukaryota > Metazoa > Chordata > Actinopteri > Blenniiformes > Gobiesocidae > Gouania > Gouania willdenowi. Next base: position 35,506,683 of record NC_041050.1, on the reverse strand, counting down.
GCTGACCACCAGCTTATCCAGGCACACACAGCCCCTTGAACACAATGCTAACATTGCCTCAAATCTCAGCACAAAGGCAAGGCCACACATTAGTTCCACACCAAATTATTAGCTGCTGCTTCAGTTCATAAACTCTGGGTTCAGAGGTCAAGCTATGTCAAGTAGAGCCCTGAATGAGACTCCGTGGGATAAAAGAAGGACACAGAAAGGGATTTAGATGAGGATCTGAATGGGAATAATACCCAAGCATCTCCCTTTCGCCTGTCCACCCGTTGAGTCTCAAATGGCACTCTGCCGTTGTGTGTCCGTCTCAAAGAGCCTGTCTTCAATTAGTCTGATAAGAGCGGAGAGGAAGAGGGTGGGGTAAAAATTGGGGGAGGCGTACCTTGGAAAGCCAATAATTGCTGAAATGCCATTGGGTCTTTGTCTTTTTTGCCCCCTACGGTAATGTTAAATTTAAGGGTGCAATTCATCTCGTGGTCGGGGCAAACAGCAGTCACCTTTCTTTTTCTTTTTTTTTTTTTTAAATGCTGTTCTAAAGCTTTTGTTGGGATAACGGAGGGGAAAGAGCACTTAGATTGATTCTCGAACACTACAAAACAATATATACAAGTTGATCTGTTGGTTGCTGTCAATGTGAAGATGCAAACTTAAAAGCCAAAGTTGACTAGCCAATATGTCACTTGTTCATACTAGGATACTTCAATCATAAAGTAATCTTAAACCACAGATGGGAATTTGAAATAAATAAAAAAAAAAAAAATGAGGAGCGAAAAATACAGCTTTCAACACAACGCAAAATAATCCCCCACATTCCATTTTTAAGTCTGTCCTTTGATCTCACGTGTCTTAAAGCAGGGGTCACCAACATGGTGGATTCAAACTCACAAAGATATACAGATGACAGATGTAGTTAGTATTTAGTAAAGTTAAATAATGTTGCACGTGATTAAGTTTTAGTATTAAATCAACCATTTTTAAATGTTTATTTTCACTGAAACATTGTGACAAATACTTTTACGTGCTGCATATTTGGTGTATGAGTTGTGGTATGTTATATATATATATATATATATATATATATATATATATATATAGTATAAAATGCAAGGGGGATTTTTATAAAATATGACATATTTGTTACATTTTACAATAATGTTGTGTTTTTAGTAGCCAGAAAAATAGGAAAATGATAATTTTTTTTATGAAGTGTAATGAAAATGAAACAATTGCACGAATTAGGAAAAATAAAGTGTTGCATGTTGACTATTTCCTACGTTTTTCAGTTACTGCTAACTTTCCCTATTATCTTACCCTATAATTAAAGTGAAACCGTGAACATTTGGTATATAAGAAGTTCTTTTCTAACTGGTAGCCCTTCGGACGATCCAGTACCTATGAAATAGCTCACAGTTTCAGAAAGGTTGGTGACCCCTGTCTTATAGAATCATCTAAACTTGAGTTTAGCAAAGGCTTAATAATGCCAAGGTGAGAGCACACCTTTGTCCAACAGTATGAATCACTGGGTACATAAGATATAAGAGGGTAGAGCTAAAGCACGTAGACAAAGATAGTGCCAACGATTGAATGTGAAAAGATGTGAAATTGAAAAGTTAATATCTGCAGAACGTAAAGCAGACGAAAGGCAACTGGTGGCCAACGAATTGTCTCATGTAGAGTGAAGGATTCATTTAAATAATGGAAAAAGCCTGGCATACGACATGTTTCAGAGCTGTTTATGTTAGCAAACAAGGCCTTGATGCTTTTTTTTCTTCTTATTGCAATCAAAATAAATTGAATTTTATAGCAACCAAAGGGAAAGTCTTAATGTCTGAATGAGTATAGTCTTTTCGAATAAACTTTGCATGAAGGGCCTGATATCCATGGTTGTTTTTGACAGAAAACACTATCGTTCTAAGTAAATCTCTATACATTAGTGCAGTGTTCAATCATTGGGTTAATTTGATCTGGCAAACGTGCACCTTTTTTCAATCCCTCAAATGTTCTTCAAACGTTGATGGAACAGGCTGTTGAGACAGTCTGCCAGTATCTTGTCAGCATGTTATCAGTGAGTGTCCAATTTTTGGCACAGCCACATGCTGCCACAGCTGTAAACTCTCACACACAGACACTCTGTACCACCATCACACTCACACACTGATATCATAAACCCTGACTCTACAAAATACCAAGTGTCACCTCATTAACCCTCATATTATCCTTAAATATGACTCACACATTTTACCATTGGGGTCAATTGGACCCCGGGGATATTTGCCTCCAGAAAAGGATTTTCAGAAAATTGTTGACCAGGTTTTCGTGTCAGGCCCTTTGTCTATTTGTTGAATACATAAATAACCTCTTGATAATAAAACCTTGACCTGTTCTTTCAATCTTTCATCTAAATGTTTTCTAATTTGGGGTGCACATTCATGTCTCTCATAAAAATATTTCGTTAGTTATCTTTACCTAATTTTAGCAACATATTTGGGGTTATTCACTATAAAGTTTCAGACACATTCTCGTCTGTCACTTTCACTGTGAAAGAGCTGTTCCAAAACCTCATTGACAGCAAACAATGACCACAAGAGAATGAACCCTATTGGTTGTGGTGATGATATAATCTTTCCTGCGGCGCGACCATCAGATAAATCTTTCTGTTATAGAGTTAGTGTATCTTGAAAATATTTCATCCAAATTTTGGGGTGCAACGCCCCATGGCATGTATTAACTAAGGTGCAGGTGTGAGAATGTAAGGTCACACAGCTAAAACAGCTTGGAGTCAAATTGACCCCAGAGGAACACCAATACATGCAATATGTGTTCAGCACATTGAAAAATATCATCATGGACATTTTATGCTTAATCAATTGTACCCATCAAATTAACAAAAAGTCATGAAATGTAAAGCAAAAATGATAAACATTGAATAGGGTCAAATTGACTCCAGTCATAATCGGTGGGCTAGAGACAAGTTAACGTATTTTGTTCAGATAAATGTCTGTAAATGAGTATTTCTTACATAGTTATTATATTTGAACTAATAGGCATTTCAGCAATATCTCACATAAGTTCCTCCAACACCTCAACTAAGCTATAATCCACCTACTCAACCAATACACAGAAAATGCCTGTGCTGCACACTAATGAAGGAAAGCAAATAGCTTAGCTCTTTGCTAATACAGGTACGGAATGCGCTAAGCCTGGCAGTGTGAGGTGGTGGTATGGGAGTGAGTTGCATGTGTGTGTGTGTGTGTGTGTGTGTTAGACGACAGACTGGGGATCTATAAGCATTATGTGCGTCCTGCATAATCACTGTCATATGGAAGGGATTGAGGTGACCATTGCCACGCAAGGGGCTGGACTTCACCACATCTGTCACCAAGTCTGTCAGTGATTGTGTGTGTCTGGATATGCAATCCATGTCAGATAACGAAAAGGCATTTTAATCTATATTGAAGGACAATAGGTGCACAGTAGAACAGTGTTTCTCAAATGGGGTTACGCAATAACACTACAGCGGATACATAAGGGAGAGAGAGTGGAAAATTAATAAATGAAAGCATTGAAAATAAGGGGTTTTGTAATGGTTTTAGTTAAAATGATAACCATATTAATAATGATGGAAAATATATTGATTAGAACATGAACTGAGAATACAATGGTCGGTCTTGGTGACTGTAAATGAAATCTATAGAAATAGATCTATTCAGGAGGCACTAAATACTGTTTCATTCCTGTTTCACTACAAAATACACAAACGTAACAGAGAAACAACCAAAAACACAAACTGAGACAGAATCATTTAAATAATACCAACACACAAAATAAGAGAAAAATAGACTGAATAATAAAAAAAAGAAAAGACAAACAACAACAAAATACACAAAGTGACACCAAGAACACACACAATGATGATAGAAATGTCTCTAGGTCCCACATCAGGAGGGAAATGACTGTAAATGATAAAAACTATAGGAATAAATCTATTCAGGAGGCACTAAATATTGTTTAGTCCATATCCATGATTACCATCAGTAATGTTGTTGTTTAGGTGGATCCTTCGTATTTTCCCAAGTCTTCCATCGTTTTGATGAGGATTGGTTTTCCGTTCTCCGTTCCGTTCTCTTCTCCCAGTGGTGTGATATAAATCCTGCAGTTTCTTGTCCACGTCCTCACAATTTTTCCTCCTTTTTTTATTTGGCATGCCTTCCATGCAATGCTTGCATTTTGTTTCGTCAGGTTTTCATTGATGTACACCTTCGTTCCCTTCAGTTTATTTCCTTGCTTCAGTAGTTCTCCTTTGAATTTCATATTCGTGAAGGTTATTTTTACAGCTCTGTTATCATTTTTCTTTGACAGGAGATGGCAGGAGTTGATGTTGTCAGGGTTCAGGACAATGTCCTTCGACTCCAGGTAGTCAATGACCTGTTGTTCAATCGATTTTGTTTCTTCGTCACTCGCGTAACTCCAGGGTTTTATCTTTAGGCCTGTGATGATGACATCTTTCTCTCTTTCCTTTTGTTCCAGCTGTTCAACCCTGGCGTTCAACAATTTTATCTCTTCAGCATTTCTTTCATTCTTTTCTTTCAGTACCTTTGCTTCGCTTTGTAGGTTTTCCAGTGAGTTTTCCAGCGTCTTTTCCAACGACTTTATCTCGGCAGATAGGTTTCGTAGACCCTCGCGTATCATCTCCTTGACCTCTTCCAAACCCGAATTGGGTTCTGAAGGGCCTCCCTGTGGTTTTTTCACCATTTTCCTTCAGTCTTGGGCCCAATTTTTCAGGCTGTTTAGCTGTAGCCAGCTGTAGCAAAGGTCGTGTTATCGGAGTGAATGAAAACACGTCTGCTCTCTCCAAAGACCAGAGACAACGGTCAAACGGACAAATTGGGATTATGTTTGTAAGTTATATAAGTAACACATTGGGATTGCTTCCTCTGTGTATCCAAATGCATCCCATTTTCAACACGTGGGTTTAAAGTCATTCTGAGTTCAAATCTCTAATGTCACCGCTGACAGGATAATCATTTGTTCAGTTCAAACACAAATCTGCCGTTGTCACTCATGTGACACAAACAACCTCTCATTTAGCTGCACACCTACAAAATGCTCTGCAAACATTAAACATGTAACCAAATATTTTCTTATGAGCTGAATATGAAGAGATCTGCAGCCAAAAGCCCATCTGTAAGTGTTTATGGTGATAAATTCAGGCCTCTAACCACACATTTAGCTGCCCGACAGGGACAGAGATAGAGGAACCGAGAGGAGACCGAGGTCATGAGAAATGAGACAGATGACAGAGGACAGCCTAATGCAAGATGGATTGGCTTGGGAAAGCAAAAGCCTGTACATGTTCATGAATACCTCTCCTAAGAAAAACACATCATGAAATCCTCTGGCATTCAAAAATCCAAACATTTATATTCATATGGAATGAATGCTCTCAAACTTCATATATCTATGTTTTACTTTAAACATTTCAGACTCCAGTACTGGACTAGGTATTTACAGTAGATGCACCGATGACTATTCTGTTAAGTTTTAGGTTTTTAAACTTAACCCTCTTGATTAGACACTTGTTAAATGTAACGGAAATAAGAGTAGTTCAGCCTATTAGCCCTGCAGATATGTAGCAATATTAGGCTAAGATGTTCACTTCTGAAAGAAAGCATGACAATCTGTACATGGAGGTTTTAGAGTACACTTAATCCATTTTTAATGGGATCCACGATGGCAAACCAACAGTTCCCACTCAAAATCAAGAAATTCAAGATGGCCACCATCCGTATTGCCAATTTGGATATTTCATAACTTTGACATAGAAGCATGATCTCAGTGACAAATTATACGTTTTTCAGGGTCAAGGAATTCAATAATATATCTTAAAATATCATAAATTGTGCTCAGAGCAAGATCCAAGATGGCTGCCATCTGTATTGCAAATTGTATCATAACTTTGGTTCTGTTAGACATAGAAACGTGGAAAAATCTATGTTTTTGGGGACAAGGATCGTCATGAAATAGCTGAAAATGCTGTAAATTGCATCCAGAGCAAGATATAAGATGGCCACCACAACGCTTTACACATGGAAAGGGTGAAATTGCAATTTCTTTGCAGCCACAACTGTGTATGAAAAATATGTATTTTAAAGGGTGAACAATTTGATGCATTAACATTAATTAATATATCCTTTTTCATTTATTTCTCAGGAAGATTATACGCATTGTGATCCTGGTGCATGCACGCATAAGCATTAATCTGAAGATGTGTTTCTTTTGCAGCAGTTGCCAACGTATACAAACTTTTGATGTAGATATCGAAGTTATGACAGAATATCCAACTTGGCAATATAGATGGTGGCCATCTTGGATTTCCTGATTTTGAGTGGGAACCATTGGTTTGCCAGTGTGGATCCCATTAAAAATGGAATTAGCATACTCAAAAACCCCCATGTACAAATTTCCATGGTTTCTGAATATCTTTTTGACATACAGTATCTGCCGGGCTACTGTATATTGCACCAAACACTGGCTAAGGGTTCTGGTTCATCTCTGCATCACATCAACCAGCCACCTTAAGGCGCTGTCTTTTTAGCTCAAGTTGTTTTCTCTACTGAAAACAACCCATAACCCACCCCTAACGTCCCCTTGCCTTCCCAAACACAACAGGACCCTGCTACAGTTGTCAAGCAGCCCGTTCTTTAGTGCTCCCTCTTTCTGATGTACTTTGCTCCAGAACCCCCCGTTGTTGCCACCTCCCCACCATCCCGCCTCTTCCTCCTCTACACCCCCTCCAAAGTGATCCCCGTTTCGTGCTAATTAATTTAATCCTGTAAGCAGGTGTAAGCCCTGCCGTTAAGTGGAGCCAAGTCACAGTAAATGGTGGTGAAGGGTTGGAGGAATGCATTGTGGGAGTGGGGACAGAGTTGGCATAAACAACTGAAGGGAAAAGAAGTGTCAAAGAGGAGAATATTTTTTTTTTTTTTTGTTCTTAGTTTTTCTTTATGCAATGGTGAATTATTATTAAGAAGCACCAGTGTTCAAAACTAAACAAGAAGGTTGAAATAACACTTTCCGTTCTTTGTGAAAAGAGGAGGCATTCATTAAGGTTTTATCGGTATCTCTTCTACTCTCACTGTCCATTGCTCTTGCTTTCTTTCTTCTTCTTTTGGTGTCTCTTCCTGGCGATATCGCCAATGGGGGGTGAAGTGAAAGAGAAAAGGGAGAAAGGGGTGAAAAATGGGCATGCGGGGCTTGTTTTTCTCCCCCTATGCCAAACAGAGCAGGACTGTGTGCATGAGTCCACACAACTTTTATTTGTTTTGCCAACCATCCTTTTTCTTTCTTGATCTGTTCCTTTTGCATGAGACCAGTGGGTGTGAGTTGAACCATTTCGGAAGGAGTGTGAGACGTCCAAGACTTGCCATGAATTACGAGTCCTGAGCAACTGGTGATGTCTGCTGGCTTGGAACTTGTGAGATGCTGCTTTAATTAGCAGTCACTAGCTGGGTTTCCATCAGAGATTTTCACAAAATCAAAGCGATATTTCTAAATATCGACAAAGTATAACTGCACTTTGAACGGGTTTCCATTGTTCCCATGTTTTGGGCAGGAGCCTCGTAACTCCAGTGAAATCTCATCCCAAGAGACTTTGCAGCAGGAAGATGGATGCTCAAAATCAGCATCTTTAATCCATTGTCCAAACATTGTCCAAATGCCGATGTCTCCACGATGTCTGTCCAATGAGCAAACGCTCTTCATAATACGTCTCGCCAATGCAACTTCATTCATCATGCCGACGTCGTCAGATGTATGTGTGCTATCAGGGATATATATATATATGCAGTATAATGTATATATATTAATATAATAAATTAAGTTCCAAATATGCAAGATTTGGTCTCTTCATTTTTAAGTTTATACATGAGATGTTTACTGTATGCCAGGAAACCGTGGCAAGATTTATTACCAAAAACAAATGTGCGTTATTAACTTTTACATTGAGTACTATTTAACTGTAATTCTACTTGAGCAGGATATATCAGCACTCTTTACACCTCTGCTCCAAACCTCCTTGTAAAACTCTGTATTCCTTTGTTGTTTGCTGTCTAATGTGGCAGTTAAAACTTTTTTTGCGATATGTGAGTGTTTTTTCCAAAATCAGGTGTTTCCATTACAAGTTTTTATTGCACTATTTAGATTTACGCATTTCCAAGGATAATGGAAACACAGCTACTGACAAAGTGTATAGGGCAGAGAAAGAGGGACAGAGCTGTTTGGGGGCATCAGGACTGAAAGCTCTGAAGTGGCTGTGGCTCTTTTGTCTTTCTTCCAATGTTGCAGCAGTTTACCATGCAGCTTGTGGTCCTCGGAGAAACCTAACCGAATTGTCTTCCATTCTCTTCCACTGGCCCTGATCCACCAGTAGCAGTCAATCAATCCTGGTCCCCTGTCCCCTCTCTTTCTGTCAGCCTCTATCTATACCTCAATCTGCCTCACAACGCACATCCTCCGACAAAATTGAGGTAGCAGATCAGGCCTTCACTTTCTTGTACTCTCTCTTTTTCCACCTCTAATTCCTTTTTAACTCAGTGAGCGGGTGTCAGGGATTCAACTTAGTGCATTCCTCCCTGACTTGTAGCGCAACAAGCTTTGAGCTGGAGATAAGCCTCTCTTTTTAGGAAGGGTTGAGGAGAATTGAATTCAGTCCCTGAGTGACGGGAGGAGGAAGATTTATCCCAGTCGATGGACAATGCCTCCCTTTGCGAAGACTTTAATCTCCACCAACACAATAAGCCTGGTTTTTCAACTCCACCACCACTGACGCCCCATCCTTCTGTGCTTTTCCCACGATGGTCGCTGATTCGTACCACGGGCCGATGGAACGTTAAGCCATTATCTCTATTTTGTTGGGGCTTTTTGGCCAAGAGGACTCATCAGTGTTTTTGTCAAGCGAGGAGTGAAGGATACTGAAGGACAGTGTGGTGAGGAAGTGAAGAGGTTTGTGAAGGAAGAAGACAAACAACAAGCCAGACAGACGGAGAGGAGAAAGTGAAAGGAGGCGCAGAGGGGTGAATAAGAAGGCCTGAGTGCCAAGTTCACTGAATGTGCTCAGGGCATAGGGTGATTCCTCTCAGCTGGGCACACACACATACACACACACACTTTTACTATGTATACAACTTGAAATCGGTTGGTAATAACAACCTCCATGGATGAACCTACAAAGAGCTCAGCCTGAAAGGCACTGTAAAGAGGTGTTATTATTATGAGACACACTGTATCATTAGCTGGGTTTCCATTACCTTTGGAAATGCGCAAAATCTAAATAGCGCAATATAAACTGGTGATGGAAACACCTGAATTTTAGAAAAAAAAAAAAAAAAAAAAAACACTCAAATATCGCTAAAATTTCAGACATTTTGATAATGAAATGTGTCACAAAAGCACCATGGAAACACTTTTTCCGCAAATACACGTCACAGAACATGACGTACCTGGTCACATGACCACTTCTCTTCAAGAAAATATGACGCGGCACATGTAAACAGAAGAAGAGACCGAGACAATTCTAAGTATTATACTTTAAAGTGATTACTGTCACATTAGACGTGAAACAACAAAGGAATAAAGAGTGTTATGAGGAGGTTTGGAGCGTTCGTCTTTCTGCAGCGAAGTCTCGTGGGATGAGATTTCATGTGAGCTCTGAGGCTCCAGATCCAAAGCAACGTTCAATGGAAACACATGGGCATTTGAATATGAAGCAGTTAACACACACTAAGTGTGTATAGTCTACTATAAAATCTCCAAGGAACAATCTATGCTACTCAAAACTTCCTATAGCTCTCTATTCACGATTCTCTCAGTCAAACCTACTCACCTCAGTCCAAAGGTGCATCAATGTCAAATAGAAGCAAAGTTATGACAAAATATCCAAAGTGGAGATGCGAATGGCGACTGTTATGGCTGGTGCCTCCTCTCAGCCTGCCCTTCCTCCCTCTCACCTAACACACCTGATTCAAATCATCAATCAGATGGAGAGGGAGGAGGAGCTGTATAAAAGGGCTGAGAGGACCAGGAGAGAGAGAGAGGCACAACATTCAACCAGCAGCTGACATGATTGGAGTTTCTTCAGTTTGTAACTAGTTTGGGCTGGAGATTTTCAAGGTTCTCAAAAAAAAAATATATATATCCAAGTTCAAACATAATCAAAAACTAATTCTAGAAAAGAAAAAAAGATGTGTTTGGGGTTGCTAGAAATTCTTAATATCAAAACAGGTTCATGATCTAAAAAAAAGCTTGAGAACCAATGCACTAAATACTGTTTCTTTCCACTTGTTTACTAAATGAGATTCTTCAAAAATAATCATTATGATCTATAGTTGTTTTTAAAGAGTAAATAAGTTTCTAAGCAAAATGTTGTAGTTAGACATAACTTCAGAAATAAGAGAAATGGGGTACTTGAGCCAAAAAAGTTTGAGAACCACTGCTTTAGATGGTGAACGCTGGGTGTGACGGCCCTGTATAGGGTTGGCCCAGTATCCTCCCTACTTTAATTTAGTTTATCCAGGGTCTCCAGTCCCTTTTGTTTGGTTCTGTTTCTACTTTTAATAACTTTTTGTTCATAAATACTTTAAAAACCTTTGTTTCTGTGATGGTGTCTTTCATGTTGCAGCCCCTCAAGGGTACACATCTAGGATGTGTTCCTTTGGGTACACATCCTAGAGGGGGTTGTAACAGTGACCTTCTTGGATTTTTTGATTTTGAGAAGGAACCATTTGTTTACCAGCGTGGATCCCATTAAAAATGAATTCAGCATACTCAAAAACTCCCATATACAAATTTTCATGCTTTCTTCCAGACGTGAACATATTACTCTAATAATGCTCCATATCTGTTGGGCTATAGGATTTACACTTGGTGTAATTATTTTCATTTTGACAGAAGCAAATCCCTTTTTGTATCCATCTGCAAACACAATATATTTATTTTTAGGGATGTCCCGATAAAACTTTTTGACTTTCGATACGATACCAATATTGCAGCTTTGAGTATTGGCCGATACCTATAGCAATCCGATACATCAGCACGAATTGTTCATACTTTTACTTATTTTGTAGTGTGGAATGCTAGAAAAGGCTTGATCAAGTGATGTCACTCAAACAGAGAACAATAGTGAGCAACAGTAGGTATGAGAAAAACTGACGCATTTATTATTAACACATACATTCACATACATTTTAACCTTCATAATATCAGCATTCCACAATTGAATAAATATAATATATATTGAAGATTTTAAATGCAGTCCAATAAAATCCAATATTTGTTTTCTGCCTGATATCGGATCAATATCGGATCGGAACACTTCTAGTTATTTCCAAGGCAGGCACATTCATTCCTCTATATGATATGTAAGAGAGAGTATCAGTATTCTTTGATTTGTTTTAAAAGTCAACATAACTTATAGTTTTCTTTGAGTCATCAGCAATAAAGTTTTGGTTGGTGCATCAGTTCAAATAATCACTATTAGTTTTTATTATTAGGTAATGCAATATTGCAACAATCTTAGCATTAGCAAGACTGGATCCGTCAAGCATTTTCGTGCCTCATCCTGAGCCTCTGTCACGTACATCATGTGCACCACAACCCCTCACACATGAATGTACACTAACCTAAAAAAAAAAAAAATCTACACTAAAACGACTTCAAATCTCTGAATTATGGGTTCCCATATTCTGGTGCAGAGTGGCCTTTTTTTCCTTCTAAGCTGGATGTCTTGATCGTGTTGCATTTCCATGTCCAAACCACACTATGGGACGCTGCTAACCCAGCAGGATGATCTGAAAAAACAAATACTGCCATAATTATAGAAAAGAGAGACGTGGGGCATGTCTGGGATGACAAATCCCAGATGGTTATCGCAGGCTGACCCCGCTTGCATGTGTGTGTGTTAGTTTGTATGGTTGCAGTGGTTTTTCCGCATCTACATCTTTGTCTGGAGGTTCTCTCACCGATTGCGTTTTATCTATACTCATTTTTTAACTTGTTCTTGCTCAGTTGTGTTTGTTGATGTATAGAAACCTGAGCTGGACTTAGTTATTCAGTCATTAAACAGATGCAGGTTCAAAGACTGAGGACTTTTACCTGAATAAAGTGAAAACGCTTTCAAAGTTTCTGCCCCCTTGACCTGGACTATCCCACATGTGTCAAACTCAAGGCCCGGGGGCCAAATTTGGCCCTTTAAAGTTCCCAATTCAGCTTGCAAAAGAAAGTAAAAATGACAGCAAAAACATGACTCGTTGTGTAAATCACCAACTAATTCAGTTGTAGAAATATCAGTTCCTCCAAATACTCAAATTCAATGAAACTTCAAAGTTTTTCCCAGGGCTCACAGTTTTCCAATGCCTATATCACTGGATGGAAGTCATTTTTTATGTCAAGTTGTTGTAAGTACACTCAATTTTCCCCAAATCCTGCAATTTATATCAGATTATTCCCCCAAATTCTGGCAAATTAAAAAGGAAATTTAAAGATCCTGCATGGACTGAATGTTTGTTCATGTGGATCTTGTTGGGTTTTTTCTTTCTTACTATGGACTTTATATTTTGTGAAGTACTTTGAGATGACTTTGTTGTAATTTGCGCTATATAAATAAAGTTGAATTGAATTGATGTCTGTCACTTATTGCTTGGATATTGTCGGTGCCTTACATACTTCAAATATTATTATACAAAGTGCAAATTAAGGCTAACGAATGATCAAATTGCTCGTTTTACCGCCTATAATCTGTGGCCCACTTGAGATCAAACTCGTATTTGGCCCTTGAATAAAAGTTTGACACCCCTACAGCATACTAACATACTGACGGTACAAATTAGAACATTTGGACATGAGTTTGCCTGTCAGTGATGGGGGGGTCCAGTTATTCTAACCAAGTGCACTTGGTCAGTAATATAAGTAAAGAAACATTTTTGAGGAAGAACCGTCAAAATTTGAAAAAGACGACCTGACTCTCCTTAAAAACTAAAAAAGGAAAAGAGAAGTAGAGAGAGAAGCAGAGGGAAAACTCTGGTTGTGATTTGGGGAAGCTCAGAGTAAATATTTATTTCCCATCACTGAGCCCGTCAGTGGTACCATGATGAATACACTGCCTGATGTCTTCCAACACACTGCTGCAATTCCAAGAGGCCAGTCCCCACTCTTTGTGTTTATGGTGGCATGATTTGCATTGTTGCAAAGCGCTGCACAAGACAAAAAATTCAAAACGAGATACTTACAACTGTGGGCACGATGCATATATATGCACAAACACAACTTGTGTTTGTGGAATGTCTCCATCTTCTCCAGGAGACAATACACAAAATAAAATTCAAAGTAAACTTGGGGAGGATGAGGAAAGATGAAATAAAATGTGATGGGAAAATATAGGATTGAAAACACGCAGGCTTTAAACAAAGAAAAGAAAAAAGAGGGAAGTTTCGTCCCATTTTTGTATATATAATATATATATAAGTAAATCTCAGTGAGTGAGCCAGATAGTTCTAACAATGGGGGCACTTGAAATTCCTTAGAAAAAGTATAGAAATCTACTCTGTAGTTTGTTAGAATAATTAATTGTTAATAACACCTCATTAATTTGTCTGAAAGTTAATGTTACTTAGTAACATAATGGGTTCACGTAAAGACTGAGCTATGCTGAGGAAAATAACAATAATTATAATAATAATCATGATGTGTTTGAAATGCATTTTTTCTAGAGAATTGCAAAGCCTAATAGTTAGGAATGTAATGAAGAATGGGTGAGGGTTAGATGTGGGTAAGGGGAGGTTAGGGTTAGGATAAGGGAAAATGGGTTAGGGTTTAGGAAGAATGGGTAAGGTGTCTGGGTAATTAAAGGCGGGGATAAGGTGCTTGCAGGGTGAGGTGTTAGGGGTTAAGGTAACAAAGGGTTAGGGTCATGTCATGTCACCTTATTCATGCTAATGACAGGTATCATGTCAGCATAATGTCAGCCTTTATGTATAAATCTTCAAGTAAAATGTTACCAATTGCTTTTCATCAACAAAGATTTGTTACACATTTGTTTCTCTTCATTGGAATTCTTTTTTTATTTTTGTTTCCATCATATCATGAGTATTTTGTATCGTGAGCCTCATATATATCGAATTTCATACCGTATCGTGAGTTGACTATTTCGTTACACCTCTAATAATAGTAGTTTAAAACTACTGATAAAACACAAAAGCAGGTTTAAAAAATGTGCCCCAACCAACTTCCTCTTTAACCAACTGTATCTTTATTTCAGACTTCTTTCTTGCTTTTCCAGAGTTGTGAAATCTGGGAAGCTTCATTCTTGGAGCCAGAATAGAGGCTCATCTTCTGGAGCAATGTTTAATGATTGTTCAAAACGGTTGATGGGCCTCCAAGCTGTCTCCCTCTTTGTACAAACCCTTTCTGGTCATCCATCTTCCTTTGGAGCTATTTCCCTCCCTCCCATCTTCTGAAATAGTCCTCCTAACGAGCAGCAGCCCATCCCTGTTCCCAGCTATAAAAACAAGCCTCTGTGGCTGAAGATGCTTTCGGAGTGTGGTTATTATTGCACATACATACACGCATACGCCGGGGGCCCCTGAAGTAGTTTTTTTGTAAATGATGCTCCAAACTTAGCTCGGAGCAAGAATGAGTCCAAGGTTTCTTCTCATCATCATCATCATCATCATTCCTCGGCAGGCTCATGACTCAGGCCGAGTCACATTATGTGTTCCAGAGAAAACATCATTTCCATCCCTCTGTTTTTGCTCTCACTAACTAGTGCTGTTATTCTTTCTCCTCACACTGTCTTGTGTCTTTATCTCTTTTCCTCTCTCTGAAAATTACCTTATACCCCCCTCATTTTTTTTCCTCACTGTCTGTCATGCTTTTCCTACTCAGTACACACACTCCGTTCACTTTTTTTTTTTTTTTTGTTTTTTCCATGGGCATAGAGCACTTTAAGCAGCAGGCCAGAGTAATTCAAACAACATGGATCTAATTTGCTATGACATGTTTCATTTCTGACCTCACTTCAGATAACATCTCGCTCTTTCCCGTCCTGTTTCTGCATTTTCCCTTTTTCCTCTCACGTTCAGTGATATGCTTTGGATGAGCGCAAACTATTCTGGGATGGTTCCTTGATCTTTTCGTTTATGCTAATGGTTTTGCGGCTTTTCGACGAGACCAAAATGTTTTCTTTTTGCTATGTCTGTAGGGTCATTTGAGCAAAAGTAGCTTTTGGTGGGCCAAGCAATAACGGCGTCTCCGAGGTAGGTCTTTTCTCGGAGGTTATTGGTGATGTAGCATAAGGAAGTGCACACCAGCAGGAAGACCAATTGGTTTATTGGCGACTTTAGGAGGAGTTGGTTGACTAGAGATGACAGGAAATGACTGAACAGTTCAATTTGGGCACTGGGGTGAAGAAAAAAAAAACTTTTACAGGCACAGCACACTTTGCTGCCAACACCATAAACCACAAATATGAGTGTGTTCCCTGAGAAGTTGGCCATGTGAAAACAAAAGTGCCTGGCAGTGGAGAGAGGCAGAGGAAAGAGAAGCAGAAAACTGGAAATATCATTTGGGTAAAAGGTTAACGCAAAGCCATGGAAGTGGATGTTAAGTGGAGATAGCACATCTTTTTTAGGCTCCTCTGCCAATGAAGGTGTATGGAAAAAAAAAAAAAAACTTCTTGGACTTTCTTGTTATACCAGCAAAACAAATGAGCAAACCCAAAAAATCCTGAAGTCAAATTTTTGTCCTAATTTTGTCGGTTTGAAACCTCAAAAGACATTCTTGGAAAGGTCAAAGTAGCTGCCACACATCATCAGTCCAACCCAGGAAAAACAGCCACAAAAAACCACACAACAGTTTTATCATTGCTGCACCGCTAAGTCCGTGCTTCAGTCAAAACTTGCAACTGTTCAGTAAAAATGTAAATGGGTGGTTAACAATAAAGTATGGTTTTGCTTTGAAAAAGTTGTCATGTGTTACGTCAAATATTAGACTGTCTTCGACCCGTGTGCGTACTGTCTTATATTTCAATAACAATAGTTCAATCAATGTGGTCTTCACTTCACTGCATGTGTATCTTTATAGGCCTATTCTGTATTTTGTATTGATTAGGGATGCACCAAAATGAAAATTCTTGGTCAAAACCAAAAAACCAAAAATGAGAAAACCAAGGCCGAAAACCAAAGCACCGGAAAAAAAATAATTTTTCATTTATGGCTCTGAATGTGTATTAGCTTCACTAAAATTACAACATTACAATCGTATTAAAAAATATGAATACTTTAAAGAATAATTCAATTAAAAATATTAAAATATTTATTTAGCATTGACATTACAACAATGCACAATATAATATAAAAGATATTGTACAGGCCTATAAATGACTGAGCTGCTGAAAGAGAGTCAAATAAATGTTCTCTCATTAAAACACAAAGTACATAGAAGTTCTTGATGAAAATCAGCTTCTTAGCTTTATTTATTTATTATCTATGCATGTTCTTGGAGATGCTATCAATGCTGTCCGTGTTGACAGAAGGCTACACGTAACTACTGTATCTAAGTGACACACAACCATAAATCCCACTTACGCTCAGAAAACTCTTTAGTACTCAGATGTATTGAAATACAGCCGCTACGTGAGTCCAAGGAAAAGTTGGCCCGTTTAGCGCGAGCGTACCCCACCATTTGCACGCGTCATCACAACATCCTGTTTCGGCCGAAAACCAAAAATGTACTTTCGGGCCATTTTCAGAGGCCGGAATTTTGGTGCATTACTGGTATTGATAACATAATGTGTGTCAGGTTCTGTTTAAGTGTCAGTTGTCTCGAGCCCTTGTGGTTCTCTTTTTGTTTTGTGAGTCATTGTTGGTTCTGTTTAGTTTCTGTTCTAGCTCTTGTTTCATGTTTTTACTCTTATCTTTGTGTTCCCAGGTATTTCTGCTCATGTGATGTCAGTGGTTTGGGTTATGAGTGATTAGCATGCCTCCTGTTTTGCATCCAGGTGTGGCCCGTTCCCAATCAGGCCTCCCTCACTCTTTAGCTGAGTGTTTGGACACATAATGACTGCTGGTTTAATTTGAGTTTTTGTTTGGTTTTATTTTATTATTAAAATGGACTTGAATGTGATGCCTCTCCCTGTGCTTGGGTCCTCCTCATCCACAACTCAGAAACGTGACAATGTGATGCTTTTGGTCAATCGCTGCACACGTTTTCAACACCTTGCAACATTGAAAATACTCTTATTATGAAAGCAAACATTTGTTTGTTACATTCACAGTGGAAACCCAGGATGCCTGAAAATGGTTATCAGCCATCAAAACACGGAAAACTTCTTTGAAAACTGCAAACGTAGCAAATATAAAGCTGCTGAGCTGTAAAATGTCATACTTTGGGCAGCATTTATAATTACACCGTTATTTTACATATGGACAGGTCTGAGGTCAGTTGAATAGGGGATCTCACTCAATGCATCTTTCCTCACCTCAGGATGCTCATGCTCTAAACCAGGGGTGTCAAATTCATTTTAGTTCAGGGGCCAAACATGGACCAGTTTGATCTCAAGTGGGCCACAGATTTTAGGCAGGAAAAAGAATAATTTCAACATTAATATGCCAGAGTTTGCACGTCCAGGAAAAAAATACATACAGTCCCCTCCAAAAGTATTGTTTTTGTTGTATACTTAAGACATTTGGGTTTCAGATCAAAACATGAATATGATACAAAAGTTCTGAATTCCAGCTTTTGTTTCATGGTATTTACATCTAGATGTGTTAAACAACTGAGGACAGAGCACCTTTTGTTTGAACCCACCCACTTTTCAAGTGAGCTAAAGTATTGGAACATGTGACTGATGGGTGTTTCTAGTTCCTCAGGTGTTGCCTTTTAGATTAATTGCTTAAACATTAAATAGTTCTTGTTTTTGGCTTTAGGTTTCACCTGTGAAAACTGCATTTGCTGTTAAGCAAACATGAAGACCAGAGAGCTGTTTATGGGAGAAAAGCAAACCATTTTGAAGCTGAGAGTAGAGGGAAAATCAATCAGAGCTATTGCACAAATATTGGGCATAGCCAATACAACAACTTAAAATGTCCTGAAAAAGAAAGAAACTACTGGTGTACTGAGCAACAGACATCGAACAGGTCGACCAAGGGTATCAACAGCAGTTAATGACAGAAACATTGTGAGAGCTGTGAAGAAACACCCAAAGACAACAGTCAGTGACATCACTGCCAACCTCCAGAGGGCAGGGGTGAAGGTATCACAATCCACTGTTTGAAGAAGACTTGGAGAGAAGAAATATAGAGGCCATACCACAAGATGCAAAACACTCATCAGCAAAAATCATTGGAAGGCCAGATTGGATTTTGCAAAGAAATAAAGAAATGAGCCACAAGTTTTGGAACAAAGTTTTATGGACTGATGAGACCAAGATTAACCTCTACCAAAGTGATGGAAAGGCCAAAGTATGAAGAAAGGCTCTGCTTAGGATCCAAAACACACAAGCTCATCTGTGAAGCATGGTGGAGGTAATGTCATGGCTTGGGCTTGCATGGCTGCTTCTGGAACAGGCTCACTAGTCTTTATTGATGATATAACTCATGATGGTAGCAGCAGAATTCATTCTGAAGTTTACAAAACCATTTACAGAAAGAAATTTACAGAAAAATGCATCCAAACTAATCAGGAGAAGCTTCATCATGTAACAAGACAATGACCTAAAACACAGTCAACACAAGGGGGGAAAAGTGGAAGGTCTTAGACTGGCCAAGTCAATCACTGGACCTTAACCCAATAGAGCATTTTACCTCCTGAAGAGGAGAGTGAAGGTAGAAACCCCCAGAAACAAACAAGAACTAAAAGAAGCTGCAGTAAAGGCCTGGAAAAGCATTTGAAATGAAGAATACAACAGCCTGGTGAAGTCAATGGGTCACAGGCTTGATGCAGTTATTGTAGGTAATGGTTATGCTACCAAATATTAAATGTTATTCACTTTAATTTAATAATGTCTGTTCCAATACGTTTGCTCACTTGAAAAGTGGGTGGGTTCAAACAAAATGTGCTCTGTCCTGAGTTGTTTAACACATCTTGATGTAAATATTATGAAATAAAAGCTGGAATTCTGAACCTTTGTCTCATATTCATGTTTTGATCTGAAACCCAAATGTCTTCAGTATACAACACAAACATTGCCATTGCCGTTCCAATACTTCTGGAGGGGACTGTATAAAGTATGAGACGGACAATATCCAACATTAAGTGACCTTAAACTTAATGCCACTTATATTTCCTTTATATTATGAACAATTGTAATTTAATTTAGTAAAATAATTTGAGGAAATTTGCAGGATTTTTTATGTGATATGAGCATGGGAAATGTGTACATTTGTGTCTGTGTATTTGGAGGGGTTGAGATATCTACAACTGAATTATTTTGTATTTTACACAATTAAACATATTTTTTCTGTATTCTTTACTTTCTCCTGCGGGCCAAATTATGTGCACTAAAAGGGCCGGATTTGGCCCCCGGGCCTTGAGTTTGGCACGTACTGTAAATGGACTTAACTCAGTCACTCTCACTTTGTCACTGTGTCTACTTCTATGCTGTGGTCTGCTGGGGTTGCAGCATAGAGTAAGTCACTCCTGCAGTGGGAAACTGGAATAAACCAACAACATGTGTTTTCAGGCTTTGGGGAAATCAGAGAATCTGTTGAAAATCTATCCAAGGAAGAGCATGCAAACAGACAGACAGTGGCAGGGCATTTTTGCCTTTACAAAGAAGAAAAAAAGACTTTATCCATCTTACAAAAGTGGCGAAAAACATATGTAATCATGTCATATGCTCAAAGGGCTTTAAATACTTAAATGTGACCCTGTATAGAAAAAAGCAGGTATAGAAGACAAGACGGCACTACTGCATTGATTTGTCTTTGAAATAAAATAAAATCAAATAAAATAAAATAGGACACAACCTCCGTTGGTCTCCTTAAAGCAGTAGTGTCAAACAAACTTTAGTTTAGGGGCCAAATACGAAGTAGTTTGATCTAAAGTGGGTCGCAGATTTTTGGTGGGAGATTTCCCTTCATTGTATAAATGATACATAAAGTATGTATGGATGCAACAATATCCAAGCAATAAGTGACAGATATCAGTTCCTGCAAGATTTTCTCTTTTAAATTTCATTGATTTTGTGACCAATTTCTATTTAATCAGAGGAAATTATGTGACATATATTTGAGGAATTAATGTGAAAATAATGGGAAAATTGCAATCCTCCAAATATTGTGGCGTTTCATTGGATTTGTGTATTTAGAAGGGCTGAGATATATCTACAACTGAATTATTTGGTAATTTGCAGAATAATTCATGTTTTTTTACTTTCTCCTGCGGACAAAATTAGATGGTCCTAAGGGCCAGATTTGGCCCCCGGGCCTTGAGTTTGACACAAGGCTGAAAGACAAAAAGACCTGTTTTTTTAATGTGTATTTTGTATAATTTTTTGTCCACACTAGAAAAAGAAAAGGTATTGTAATGTAAAAATCTGCTTTTTTTTCATCTTCTTCTCTTGATTCCAATGCCAACTTTTGATCTGTGACGTTTTTGATTGCCTGATATTTTCAGAATAAAAACAAGTGATATTTAAACAAAAAAAAAAAAAAAAAAAAAATCTGTTTTCATATGTTTCCAGATTGTTCTTTTTTCTCACATTTTTGCGATTTGTATTAGTTTTTGTTTCTTTTTACTAAAGCCTGGCATTGAACCCATGACCCTTCACTGGCCAGGACTTCCTCTGATGACAGAAAACCTGTAGTCAATTTGATTATCTGCCACTCAATACAGCCCCAGGTAATTAGCTATGTCTGGAGGTGGGGGAGAGGAGAAGGATAGGGTTGGGGGTACAGGAATTGGGGGGGGGGGGACAACTGTCAAAACTTCAAAGGTTTTAACCTGGACATGAAGCACACACAACAAGGACGAGGAGGAGGAGGAAAGACCACACAAATTTAATTTTCCTAAAAAAAAGGGGGAAATTCAGACAATGAGGATCTGATGGTAAACTAAACGTGACCTCGGGTTTACCTGGTTACCCCCACCTCTCAGCCCCCCTCAACCCTTTCCTCCTATCTCCTCTCCCTCCTTCGTTTCCAGATCTGATTAGGCCGTAGTGGAAGGGAGCCTTCATTCGTTAAGAAACCCTGTCATTACAAAGAGAAACACAAAGCATGACCTGCCTTCAATTTGAAACGGATCCACGGCAAAAAGGGGGAAAACTCGAATTGGGGGGGGGGCAGAGGAAGAGAAAGCAGGAGAGAGATGGAGATAATTGAATCAAGGCCGTGGGGGGAGAAAGATAAATCTTATTATTGATACCTCGGTTGAGCAGAAAGAGCGAGAGAGGGAAACTGTAGGAGAAAGAGAGAGATCAGTCTCACTTTATTAGATCTAATGAAAAGCTGCCTGCTTATGTTTCACACAAACGTAAATGGCCTGTTTATATCGGGTTTTGAAATCATCATTACCTTTGAGTTATGATTATTTTAAACTCAAATACTGCTGTCACAAAAGCAGGGGCGTAGCACCACATTTTAGGCCCTGGGTGGGTACAAACCATCTTATTGGGCCCCTACTGCAAGTTATATACACTTTTTTTTTTATTATTTGCCCGGAATCTATACTAGAATTGTTGCATTGTTATATAAACTTTCTTATTCTTTCTCACAATAACCCAAGGTTCCAAACCTTTTCCGGGTCATGACCCCATCTTGATAAGACATTTTTTGTCCTAGAATTAGTTTATGATCATGTTTATTAAAGTGTGTTACAAACACAGAGTAGCCATGGTTAGTGCACAGTGACGTGTATCACCTTATATATTTTTATACCGTATTTTATTTGAACTAGATTTATATTTGAGAATGTATAGGATACCAGTTTAAAAATAAAATATCAATACATTTTTACCTAAGTTACATAAGTACCTTTTTCTTCTTTAATACCAATTACACATTATAGGTGACCCCCATTTTAATTCCAGACGACCCCAAATGGGGTCCTGACCCAAAGGTTGAAAAACTCTGCAATAAGCTAATGACTTCATATCTATTCCTTGTAATTTATAAACTGTGTTTGTGACATACTTTTGCTACAATTTAGGGGCGGCTGGTAATTATATATATATATATATATATATTTTTTTTTTCTTTTTTTTTTTTTTTTTTTGGGGGGGGGTCACCAGGGCCCCCCTATCTTGGACCCTGGGTACACCCCAGTACCCTTTACCCCTCAGTTCAACGCCCATGCACAAAAGCTTTTCACTCAAATAAAGCACACTAACTCCTTATCTTTTGCATCCCTGTAACAGTAGAACACAACACAACCGCAGGTAATAAAAAAATGATTAGAATCAAACAAATACAAAACAAACAAGTCACTTTTCCTACTTTCCAAATGGCTTCTTTCATTTTTTTTCTCCCGCATCTCATATTTTTACTCTAATTGGTGTCATGGAAACTCTATTGGTACAAAAGATGTCTGAGCACTTAGCTAAAAATGTGAATGATGAGCGTTTCTAATCCGCAGTGATTAACTTGTCACAGCCATGAACTCATAAATAAAAATAAAAAAAAAACCCTGATGAGAAATCCACACATGAAGTGTAAAAGTTGAAGCTGCAGAGCTTTTGGATCGGATCATTAAAGTTTACACTCTTTGGCTTGGTGCGTTTTTCAATTGACTTGAAGAAAAAGTCCATAACTTATGTGCACAGAGACTTTTGTTTCACTCAGGACATGTTATTTAATGAACTTCAATCAAATATAATCACAACTTGAATTTTCATATTTTTCCACATTAAAAAGTGTGTATAAATTAGGGTAACCATACATCCGGATTTACACGGACACGTCCTCTTTTGAAACTCATCAAAATGTCCGGGTTTCCCAGGAACCTTGAACGCATCCAGGGGAACACGGTCATTTAAGGCTATCGGTACGTACCCGTATCTATATAACGACATTCTATCCGTACGTAGCGCCCCTCATTGGCCAGTTTAAGTCACGTGATAGGTCACGTGATTAAGACGCTACATACTTGTACTTCTGTTTGCTATTATTACGTAGATTCCTAAACTATGTTACGGACATGCTAAGTATTTATGAATTGTTGTGTTGTTCATGCATAGTGCCCCTCATTGGCCAGTTTAAGTCACGTGATAGGTCACGTGGTTAAGATGCTACATACCTGTACTTCTGTTTGCTATTATTACATAGATTCCTAAACTACGTTACGCTACGTAACTAACCGTAACGCTAACCTTCTGAAGAGGATTTGAATTTATTTCCACCGTGAATTTGTACGTGTATTGTTTGTTCAGTCATTTTTTCTCCTGAGAATGGTCCGGTAACGTCATTGGCCACGTACGAATAGCACCAGGGGAGGGTTGGTCCGGAGCCACTTTGGTAATTTAAATGACCATAACTCCACTAATATTTGCTCTATCGGAGAAATTCCAGCAGTTTCTGAAAGCTAATGAGTTGATCTTTACAGCCAATGTTACGGTATTCTTTATTCCACGTGCTGGAATCATTAAAGACGCTGCTTTTTTTTGACGGAATCATAAGACACAGCAGAGAGAAGAGAGACTGAAGTCCAAGAATGATTGAAAGAGACCAAATACTGGTGGATTTATGAAATAATTTTAGCATAAACATCCTCCTGGATGATAAAAGCTCCATGAAGGTTCAGAGAGGGGCTTGAAAACGAAGGAGCCACTGGGAGAAACTTAGCCTATAGGAAGTTAAGGTACATTTTCTATTATCAGAATAAAGCTCAGAAACAGCATGGGACCATGTGATGCAAACTTTCACAGTTATTTATTGAAGTGTATATTTAATGATTATTCAATGTTCTGTAAGCCTGTAAGGTTTATAGACACATTGTTATAATGCATAATAAAGGTGATTGACTTGAGTTATACAGAGACTAATTCATTTTTAAACCTTATGGACAATAACAAGTTATTCATCAACCATATTGCATTTTGCTGTTACAAAGTAGATTCAACAAAATGCTGAGGACTTTGAGTATGCCGAGGTCAGCCCGAGTGTCCTCTTTTTTGGAAATCTAATGTAAGAAGCAGCCAAGGAAGCCATTTTCTTCTGCATATGACCTGATCAGACTGTGTGATGGAGTTGTAATGTGTTCGAGAGGCTTGTGTGAATGACTGTGGTTAATAATAGATGAGGTAGAACAGCAAAGAATGAGTAGCTGTGTAGAAACCCAAGAGGCAGGCAAACTGTCTCGCCCGATTCTCCGGTCTTTCCCCTGCAGTCCTTATCTCCTCCAGGCAAACAGCCATTGCTCTGCACAGCTGGGGAGTCCATATGGGGGCAAACCTGCTGTAGCAGCCGACATGTGCACGGAGGCAGGGGGCCAGCTGCCATTAGAAATATATTCCGATGTGTAAATAAACAGCTAAGAGCTTTACAGCCAAACAAAACCAATTTCCAAAGCTCTACAAACACCGCTGGACCAATGGTGACATCAGCTTTTTCTTTTTAGGGAATGCTCAATTAATATGTCACCACAAGTCATGACCAGTAGAACCAGCTGAAATAATCGAGGCACTTCAGCCCCTCGCAGAGAGAGAGAGAGAGAGAATTTCCTCTTCCACTGAATACCCATTGTTTGTGCACAGTGAACATGCTAACGCTAACCCTACGCAATGACAAAGTGCATTTGAACATCTAAACAACAATGCTACCATATGAACATTTTGTTAGTGTGGGGTTTGTGGTGGTGCTCACTACAGAGGTCATGGCTTTAAGCTTTGCAGAGCAAAAGTCTCTCTGTGCAGGGTTTTCACCAGATTTTGGTTTACTTTCAAAGCCCAAAAAACATATTCATAATAAAGGTTCATAATGGATTCCTTAAATAGGCCAGTAAAGGACTGGTACCTTATAAGTAGCATAATAAGCACGTTTAGAAGGTGAATAAATAAACATGTATAACCCCAGAACAACTATCACTTGACCTTTAAAATAATTTAATCTTCAAAGATTAAATGCAATTAATCTTTAGAATATTTTCTCTAAAATAAATTACAAAATACTCGTTAAATATAATGCAAATATAATTCTAAATCAATGAATATTTTATTTCTCTTTATTTTGAAAAGTAACTAGATTATCAGTTTTAGTTTTTTAACAGGGGTTATTCTTAGGGTTGTCCCGATATGTTACTGAAAAAAATCGATATCTTCGATATAAACAGTCCATTATAGACTCAGCTCCATCACTTTTATCAGTGACAGTAAAACAAAAACTGAAGATAACTTGAATTGTTTTTTTTTGTTTATTTATTTTTTTGCACTTTAAAGTATTAATTTGTTTATCTATTGAAATGTAGAATATTCTAAAGTTTAGGTTAAACTTTATATATTTTGCACTTTATAAATATATATTTTTTTATTATTGTTGAGTTCCTTGATGTAATTTTTCAGGGTATTTGAATTAATTTGTTTTTATTCAATTGTAGAATATTCTTATGTTTAAGGTTAAACTGTATGTAACATATTGGTAAATAATAATAAACAGGTCAGTTTTCCTCATACCTACTGTTGCTGATAATTATTCTCTGAAAAGTGCAACATTTATCAACTGCAACTTTAATTTTGTGCTCTGATTCTGTGAAAGCTGTTGTATTTGAAGAGTTTTTTGACGTAACAGATTGATTGAATGTATTGGGCTTGTTCTGCTTCAGACTGATGTGTGGCGATGGGATATAAAAAGTGAAAGTTTGGCTGTGATGATGCATGGCGGCCACTGTCACTGTCACAGACACCGAGTTGGCTCGCTGCTACACATCCCAGCATTGTCCCTCCACTCGCTACACCTGACACGGCTTCTCAAACCGCTGATGTGTGTCTGTGTGTGATGCGATCTTGATCATCACAAAGAAGGTATGAAGAGTGGAGGAAGTGATCAAAGTGTCAACCAGAACCAGATACCAAAACCCTGCCGTGCCCCCAGCACGGAAACGCTATCTACACAGGTAAGTAATTTAGATACCCACCTGTAGCGCTGCGTGCTTTGATGTTTGCTTTAATGGAGGATTTACACTCTCACCAGCACTACTACGTTCTCTAAAATACTCTGAAATGAACTTATTTATGGATCTGTCTGGGATCAGATGGCTTTGAATACAACAACAACACAACAATAAACAAGATAAATGTTTTTCTTTTCAACTTTAAGAGTACAGTCACACCAACAAATGACTGTAGCGCTGACGCATGATTTAACTCTGGAGGATTTATTGTCTCTCATATTGTTGTGCACGAACTGTACTTACTTTATTAATGATTATATACATAGATTTTATTCCAAAGGAATACATCCAAGGTTACAGCTAAGGAATTTCATTATTGTGGGGTTTTACACAAGCCTCACTGACTAAGAATTTTTGATATTTTCTTGAAATGACAAAACTATGCGAGACAAATTACAGATAACTTGTGCTCTGACCTATATCTTAGGTCAGTGGTTCCCAATCTTTTTTGTCCCATGTACCCCCTTTGCATTTTTGTCAAATCATGTACCCCCTCTTCATATAAGTACCCTAACCATAATTTTACATGCATTTTCATTTGTGGAACAGCGGGCTCTCCTAAACCCCTAAATGTGTGTCTCAAACATTGGTTCTTTAAGATCAACCTCAACTTTTATGTAAATACTTCAATAGTAGGTAAATACAGTCTCCTGATTGTCTCCTGTGAAGCCTGATCAATATACTGATTCTGGATCAATTTAAAAAAATCTAAATATCCCTATATCTCTCATCTATGGTGAAATTTAAAACAAATTACATCTCAGTTTGTAATTGACTGATCTTTATCAAACTGGACTCAGTTATGTTGAGTTTAATCTGGATTAGGTCTGGATTGCACATTTCATTACATTTTTTTATTTATTTATTTATTTTTTAATGGGGTCGCCCATAAATCTGGACTTACTGTATTGGTGGGAATAGACATTTCTTCCAAGCCTTTAACTTTCCAATTATCCTTGGGGTCAGTTTGACCCCATTCAATGTTTATCATTTTTTTGCTTTATATTTCATGACTTTTCCTAATTTGATTAATTTTGTATTCAACAAATAAAGAAAGGTCAGATTGACCCCAAGGGTAAAATGTAATAGGATAATAGGAAGGTTAAAGTGTAAATAATAATGGTACCATGATCAGAATCACTGCCAATATCTGTCAAAAAGGATACTTGGCACTTGACAGAGGTTTGCACTATCTGAGTGCTTGTGTTGATAATAATTCAATTCTATTTGACTTGTGAAATTTCAGTTTTCATATTTAATTTACTGAACAGAGTCTGTTACCCTTGGAACAGGAGTTGCAGAAGTTCATTTTGGAGGTTATGGATTACAGTAATGAAGTGAATAGCGTCACATGGCTTTGGGAGGTCACCTTGTGTGTGTGTGTGTGTGTGTGTGGATCCAGATGGTAGGAGGGTAAAGGGGAAAGTGGGCACAGTGGGCAGGAAGAAGAAGAAGAAGAAGAAGAAGAAGAAGAAGAAGAAGAAGAAGAAGAAGAAGAAGAAGAAGAAGAAGAAGAAGAAGAAGAAGAAGAAGAAGAAGAAGAAGAAGAAGAAGAAGAAAGTAGTAGTAGTAGTTCTGGTTACGAGGATCAGACGGTAGGACGAGCTGCTACTCAAGGTGTGGGTTACACTAGTGAACAACAAAGAACACACACATCCACTCACACACGAGTGTGTGTGTGTGTGTTGTCAGCAGACTGATGTAAAAGCTATATATTTAGTCTCACACTGGCACCGTAACGACTTCCTGAGGCTGTGTTTGAAATGGCATGCTGCGTACTATGCACTAATAACTAAATATACTAGTAGTATATACTAGTCAGTGGTTCTCAAACTTGTTTGGCTCAAGTTCCCTCTTCGTCCACACTACAACCTTTAGCTCAGAATAATATTAAAAAACAGAAACTATAGAGCATAATAATGGAATGAATGAATGAATTCAACATATTTCAAAGAATCTAACTTTGTAAATAAGGGGAATGAAACACTATTTAGTGCCTCATGAATAGATTTTTATAATTTCCCGTCATCTCCCACCTATTGTGGGACCAAGACTGAAACCTGTATTTTTAGTTCATGTTCTAATAAAAATCATACAATTATTATGATTAGTATTTTTAACAACAAAAAAATACATATTTTACAGTCACCACATTTTTCATATTTGTATTTGTTAATTTTCTCTCACTCCTAAGTAGTGTCTTTGCGCACCCCCAGTTAAGATGTATTTCAAACCTACAATGACAAAAACATGAAGCACACTAAGGCTAAATATCTGTTGATTCTCCACCTTTGAAAGTTCTAAAAACATTGTAAGTGAGAAAGTGACGAAGTAGAATATCAACATAGAATATCTGCAGGGCTCACAGTTTTCCTGATGCTTATATCGCATGATTGCAGTAATTTTTAATGTTAAACAGTTTAAAAAACTCCAAATTCTTACAAAATCCTTCAATTTTCCTCAAAATATGATGTAACATTTCCCTTAATTAAATAGAAATTGGTCACAAAATCTCTGAAATTTAAAGTGAACATCCTGTTGGGACTGATATCTATCACTTATTGTTTGGATATGGTTGTTTTCTTAAAGGATTTTGTCATTTATATATATGTAGAAATGCAAACTAGGGCACAATAATGTTGAAATTACTCGTTTTCCCGCATAAAATCTGTGGCCCACTTGAAATTAAACTGCTATGTATTTGGCCCATGAACTAAAATGAGTTTGACACCCCTGATCTACCTGTTAACGCAACACACTACATACTAATTCTGACAACACACTTAGTACGAGTCGTACGTTAGTATGTGATTTAGAACACCTTTTTATTCCATGAATAGTTCCAGATTATAAAAAATGCAGGTACTTAAAGCTGATATCTGGAGTTACTGAGAAATCTATGTTTATATATAATTCTACCTAACTCGTCTTTTACTATGGTCTACTGCTGGTGGTCATTCATATAAGTGTTGGCCTAGTAGTTAAGGACACTGAGCTTGTAATCAGACGGTCGCCGGTTCGACTCTTACCTGGGCCATCACTGTGGGATGTTGAGTAACTGTTCTTCAGGGATGGGTAAAATGTAGAGAACAAATGTGTATGTGTGTGAAAACATATATGCTCATAAAAAAAGGCGAAAGCCCCCGATTTAATATATGTCAATGTATATACGTCCAGCTTTCGTCCTATAGACCCCTATACAAATTGCAAATTGCGCCGCGATCGCCCAGCCAATAGGCTTTGACTTCCTTTAGCGGAGACTGTCAATCAAAGTGAATGAGTGTGCGTAAAATGTGCACGAAAACAAGGCAGCGCGTCACAACAGCAAACAGGTATCACCCTGAGCAGCATATCATCATGGAGGAGCGCTCCGAAACTCCAAAGCTTCTACTAAAAAACAAAAGAAAAGTCCGGGTACAAAGCTTGCGGATTAACGTCTTCGTGACCGCAACAGAATTGATCTCAGAGCTGCTTTTCAAAGGTGGAGAGACTCTGAAAGGACCCTGATTTCTCATGGACAGGTAATAAACATGTTTTAATGAAACTACCATGGGTATTTTATTAGTGAAAAACAATACTACACGTGTGTTGGTGTGTTAAACACTGTTGTTATGTTCCACGATGCGCGTGCACAAAAAGTAGAGGCGTGGCTTCTGGTAGATTGGCAGAGGCAGAGGGGGGGGAAGTGGAGCTGTTTAGGGACGTTTGCTTTTGAATTTTCTCTCTCTCTTTTCATCCTCTGGATATCAGCTTTAATCACCACTGTTTTTAATACAAACTCAATGAAGTGCTTGTATGTTCAGTTTGAGAGAGTGACGCAAAAACATGAACTTATGAAGCAAAAGAAAAGTGCAACAATGGAGAGGGGTAAAAAGGTGAAGCTGCAAATAAAGACATAACAGTGTTAAAGACAGAGGGAAGCGCGTGGACCTGCTGCTAATTTCCCTCCCAGAGTGCGGTAATCTAAGGGGAAGATTAAGGTGAAGGAGTTATTCTTGACTATTTTATTAAGAGGGTGCTTTAGGCGCTGGAAGAAGGGGCTTTAGTGCTCCTCCAGCAGTGTGCCATACAATACAAGACAAACATTTGCTGTTATTTCACCAAAGTACTCTCAGATGTGCTAGGACGGGGCCTTTGCTTTTCACCGTGGAGAAACTTGGCATCAAAGTTCGCTGCAGTCCTCTGAAAACAAAACAAAAAAATTGCCCTTCGTTTTTCTGCAGGTCCTGCCCTGAGCCTGCGTCCGGCAGATAAAACCAGGAGGTGTCACAAGGTGCCTCACACCTCGTCTGAATTCAAATGTCAGCAAAGGAGAGGATTCAAAATAAATCTTATATGGCAAAGTCATTTCAGACCCAGAATTCGAAATTCAAAGTCCAGGAATTCAGGCTCATTTATTATAATAAGTCAGGTGTGTCAAATTATTTTAATCAATGCAAAGTAATGGAAGTTACAGAGAGACAATATCCAATCTTTAAATGAGATTGTGAGTTTTTCCATTTGTGGAAATAAAATGTGAAATAATGTTAATAAAATTGCAGGATTTTGAAAAAGATAAAGATTTCTTTTTCAACAATTTGAGATTAAAAATGACTGTCGTCATGTGATAAAAGCGTGGGAATATTGTGGATATTCATTGAATTTATGTATTTGGAACGGCTGAGATGTTTACAACTGAATTATTTGGTCATTTACAAACTGTTTTATGTTTTTTCTATCGTTTTTACTTTCTCGAGCGGGCCAAATTTGATACTCATAAAGGACGGGATTTGGCCCTTGACAAATGTCATAAGTGATCATTTTTCAGGCAGAGAAAACATTTTTTTTAGAGTCGTTGGTTTAGAAAATGACAAAATACATCTACTTCTTTGTCAAAAGCAGATTTCGACATAAATATCTTCTTAGTAAAAAGTTCAAATGGGATCAAGCCTCACCCATCTGCCCCGTTTGTTTGCTTTGCCCCTGCTTCACCATTATTAAACACTTGTGAAACCATGCGTGTGGTTCTTTAAGTGAACTTCATACACAGTCATTTCTTCCAGCGTTATCATTTGAAGGCTTGAAGAGAAGTTTGTACGATTTCACCTGAAAACAGAAGTCACACCTGGTTTTCGTCTCTAATCTGCTGGTTTTCCTAAGCAGAAGCAAATTTAAATACAATATCATTTATGGCACTTTTAGAAATGAACAGTAAAATTAAATTCAAAAAGAAAAATTCACAACTCTATAAAATTGGTAAAGCCTCGGATCTCTAGATTACAAAATCTTGGGATGCATTATATAAAACTGACCTTTTTGTTGACCTACCCGAAAAAAACTGCATTTTTGAAGTCTGTAAATTCATATAGATATCAAGTCATAGAAACTTTGACATATGATTCACCAAAAGAAAGGTTTTTCAATTCCAAATCAAGAACATATTGATATATTTCTCAATATGTAATACGTGAAGAGTTTAGGTGATGATACATATTAAACTTTTTCTTTGTGGTTTCCAATTTTCCCTAAAGATTCACAGCCCAGCAGCCAATCAGCACAGCCCGTGACATAAACAATCCTGGAGGTGATGATATGTGGAGTGCAAACGGTAAAGCAGCTGTGCCAGATAATGACAGTAACATGGAGATGATTAGGATGCTTGGTTGTGTCTATCAACAAGAAAAACAAATGTAAACCAAGTGTTATCAGATGATCACATACCACATTAAAGAACTATGGCAAAGTTCATTTCATTTTGTATTTTTTCCCCCCGATGGAACATTTTTAATCAGCTCCCAAACATATGTCTACAAGGAAAAATCAGGCTAAGGCTAACATACAACAACTTGCCAGCAACAGTAACTTGTACCAAATAGCATGAGAACTACCACAATAAGTTATAAAAATAAAGTTCGCCTTTGGAGTGAAAATACTTTTTTCAAAAACAAACTTTGTTCTCCTTATTTAAAGTTTGGACTATTTTTTTATGAGACCTTATATGATGAACAAAGGCGCAGGACTAAATTTGGCCAAATGGTGGGGTCTATCAGAGACACACAGTCATGGAACAGGCTACCAGTCCATGTTAGAAACTGTGAGACCTATTCAGCATTTAAAATTGCACTGAAACAATGGTTGAAAACTAGCTAGACATGCACTCAGTTAGATTATTCACTTTTTTCCTTGGGCCTCAAAGTCTTAATCTTAACCTATATGTAACTTGTTTATGGTCTACTTGTAACGTCTAATGTCCTGTGATTTATGTATTCTTTGTATCGTGTCCTGTTGACTGTCAACTGTACGAACCTGCGTTAAGGCTGGGATACACTGTGCGATTTTTTTCAATCGTTGCACTCAGCTCCAGCTCAAACTGTGCGACTCAGGTGCAGAGCCCGAATGTTTGCAGCTCACGATTCATGTTCTCACACTGTACGGACCGACGCTCTGAAACGGTCTCACTGCTCACACTGTACGTTCATACACGACACGTCGGGGTCTTGTTTCCGGAAATGCAACGTACAAATTAGAAGGAAAAGAAGAAGAACTCTGAAGCGTCACCATTAAAACAGACGAAGAAGAAGAAACCGGATGTGGAGAGACGCTCAGCATAAGCGAATGAAAATTAGCCATTGTGCTAACTCCGGCATATTTATGTTGTTGCTCTATGCTGACATGTTGATGAATATGCATTGTTCTAATTCGAATAAATAAATACATAAATGAAATATATAAAGAAATTCTGATAGAAAGGGAAAAAAAGTCTGTTTTCCAGATTGGAAATGTAAAAGAGAACTCAGTGCATTTGCTGGTAGATAATGGATGAGACTTTGATCACTCGCTGCTCTTCCGGGCCCTTGAATAACCAGCATTACTGTCACTATCAGCTGCTCTCAAACATGCTCCCAGCAGCTGTGTCTGTAACTCAGCATTTAGAGTGAGTAAATTCCCACTTTAGAAATGACCAATGATGGCCAAACCGTAGCCAAAAAAACATCGTTGCAACTTCTGTTGGAGAATGAAATAGATCCGTTTGATTTGGAGAAACACTTTTTTTTTTTTCGCCACTGAAGCATTAATAAAAACTGAACACTTAAGCTTTCCCGGGTCAAAGTCAGTGCATTTACCAGTCAGAGCACCAGTGATGTCTTCTGTATTTACAAACCACTCCTGTGTAACTGGTCTGGGTGTGTTCTGCTCCCACAGCAACTCACTGCATTTCAATGCGGTCAAAAGAAAACATAGTAAAACATGTAGGCTACCCACTGTCAGAGGTGTAAAGAGTACTAGTATATCCTACTCAAGTACAAGTACTGATACTTGATTGAAATTGTGCTCAAGTACAAGTAAATAAAACATAAAATACTTAGGGAACACTTTACAATAAGTTAAATTAACATTAGTCAATGCATTATTACGCATTATGAGGCACTCCTATACATTTATTAAGGTTTTTGTCGAAGTTACTATAATGTTACTTAATACCTCACTTAATATACATCATAACTAACTGATTGGAGATGTTATTACATTTGACTGATATATTAATTAATAATAAGTACTGCATAAATAAGGATAACTACTGTAATTACAAAATGCAACTTTTATTAATCCCCCATAATGTTTTAATTAGCCCTGTTCAGTAGACATTATTGAACTGCCTATGAATGCATGAACTGATATGTTGATTAATGTTAGGTAATATGTTAAAATGATTATTAACATATTATGAAACTGTTGAGTAATGCGTATATATTAATGCATTGACTGACTAAATTAAGTGACCCTTATTGTGAAATGTAACCTTAAGAACAAGTAAAAAGCTAGTAGCTAAAAAAACTTTACTAGTTACTTTCACTCCCCTACATTTATTTTTGATGATAAATTCTGCCATGGTTAAAAAGGAAAAAAAATAAATAAATGAATAAATAATGGTTTGTCACAATGTACAATTTAAAAAAATTAAATAAAATAACACCAATGAATTAAATTCAAAATAAATAAAAAAAAATTCTCAGTCTCTAAGTATAGAAAATAACCTCCATTTAATGCTGTTTTGGTGCTGTGCATTGTGTTTAATCTGATTGGTCAGCTATGATGTGAAGTATTTGTGTTGCATTTGATGATGTTAAAACAATAAAAAATATAATTTACTCAGTAATGGTTGAATTTAGAAATGTAATTAATTACTTTGTTTAAAACATACTTAAGTACAAGTAAAATTATGAATTAGAAATATACTCAAAAAAGTACCCATAAAAGCAACTCATTTACAGTAATGTCAGTACTTTTAATCCATTACTTTCACCTCTGCCCCGTAGTACGTGTATGATTGTGTGTCCCTACAAATATGACAAATTAAATGATTATAAAGGTGTATTTAATGAAAATGCTGATATGTCGTAGTCTCTAGTGAAGCCTTCAACTACTCATGTTTCTTGTTCCTTTTCCGCTCTTTGTGACAATGTTACGCTCTTTTCCAGGTGAACCTGCGTCATGATGGAAACATATCCTATTTTCTGCGCGGAGAGCACACAATTAATACTGGTCTTGCTCTCTTTGCCTGTGGGACACTGAGCATCGCAGAGACGTGAGCTTGTAATAGAGCCATTTGTTTTCCAAAGAGAGCTGTCCAACGGCTCTCATTGGGATCACAAGCCTGCACAAAGACCAACTATGAATTGGTCAAATCCACTGGGGATAGGTATTGATTAGACCTTAGGCGAGGGAAACGCAAATATGCTGCTAAATTAGATATTGGTGTTTGTGTGTGAGGACTAAATTCGTGTACATGTTTGAATGTATGATTATAAAATAAAGCTAATGTGTATTTACCCCCTTGTATGTTAACTCTAAACTTTTTTTCCTAAGAAAGCCAAATCGAAGTTTCAAAATGATCATTTTTATATGGATGACCTAAAGACTGCTATTATCAAATCAAAACTGAAGCTTAAAAGAAATGACTCTATAGCAGTGTTTTGATGGAACGTGTACCCCTAGGGGTACTCATTGGCACTACTGGGGGAACTTGAGAGAGAGGAAAATTTAAAAATCAAACCATTAAAAATATGGGGTTTTA
The DNA here is from genome assembly GCF_900634775.1 of Gouania willdenowi. Classification (NCBI taxonomy): domain Eukaryota; kingdom Metazoa; phylum Chordata; class Actinopteri; order Blenniiformes; family Gobiesocidae; genus Gouania; species Gouania willdenowi. The sequence goes on along the minus strand of NC_041050.1, from coordinate 35,471,474 downwards.
TTACAACAAAAACACAAAATAAAAGGAAAATCTACTCAATAATCAGAAAGAACAGACAAACAACAACAAAATACACAAAATGACACCAAAAAACACAAAATGATACCAAAAACACACAATATATGAGAAAAATGTACTGAATAATAAAAAAAAAGAACAAACAAACAACAAAATGACACCAAAAATGCACAAAATGACACAAAAAACACAAAATATGAGAAAAATGTACTGATTAATGAGAAAGAACAGACAAACAACAACAAAAAACACAAAATGACACCAAAAACACACAAAATGATGATAGAAATGTCTCTTGGTACCATATCAGGAGGGAGATGACCGTAAATGATAAAAACTATAGAAATAAATCTACTCAGGAGACACTAAATACTGTTTAATTCCACATATTTGCAAAATTACATTCTTTAAAATGTGTGTTATCACTCATCCATTCCATCATTATAGTTGTTTTTTCCTAGTATTCATAAAAATTGTTTGAAAACCACTGATCTATATGTTCTAGATTTATTACTTCTTTCTATGAATCTCGTCTCATACAGTCCATTTCTCGCTAACATGTGCCACCCCTTGTCTTTGATGTAATCCATCCCTTTTCAACAAAAGCAGTTTGTCAGGGTCAGAAAGCAATTTAAAACCTCTATTAATGAGTCAGAGACAGAAAGAAGTGAGAGAGAAGTTATATAGGAAGCAAGGAAAAGAGAGATGAGGTAGCGGGGGAAGAAAGAAGAAGAGGAGGATGAAGAAGGAGGGAGGGCTAAGCTGGGGTGTCAGCCATCAAAGCAGGCCAGGAGAAAAGAAGGCCAGGTGCTGGTTGTGGGAATGTGCTGTCCACGGTTGCAGGGTCCACAGAGCCGAGGGGGTGGGGGGGGGCGCCGGGTGGTAATTAGCCAAGCCGGAGGAGAGAGAGGGCCCTCAAGGGCCTGTGGGGATAGCCCCTCCGAGAGGATACCATTTGCACTTCTACAGGAGCCGACAGCCCCGAGCCACAAAGAAGGGGAAAAGGGGAACTATGGCATCCTTTATCAAGGCGGACAAAGACGCCGCATCTTTTCAAAGGAGACCAGAGAGAGAGAGAGAGAGAGAGAGAGAGAGAGTAAGTCCAGTGTTTTTGAAAAAGGAGGGGTAAAAAGACGAGAAGAAAGTTCTTAGGACTGGTCAGGAGAGAGTTTCCAGTGTGTGAGTTGCAAGAGGCAGGAGTTTAGGGTCATACTGTGACCCAGTCAGTCCTCTGAGACGCCAGAAATTCACTGATATCGTCGTGCAGTGTTTCTCAAATGGGGGTACGCGATGGCACGACAGGCGGCACTTGAGTGAGAAAGTAGATAATTAACAAATAAAGTGTCAGTCTTGGTCCCACAACAGGCGTGAGATGAACGGAAATGATTAAAACTGTAGAAATAAATCTATTCAGGAGCCAATAAATCAGTATTTTTCAACCTTGGGGTCGGGACTCGATGTGGGGTCACCTGGAGTTTTTGAAATTATTCATCTTTTTTTTATTAAAACAACTGTATTTCTATGCTTTCACTTTGTCAGTCTAGTTCAACTAAAATGCAGTAAAAAAGAATAATAATAGTAATAATCTGAGCTCAAACATGATCAAAATCTAATTCTAGAAAAAAAACATTTTTGAGGTCGCCAGAAATTCTTGATATCAAAACGGGGTCACGATCCAAAACAGGTTGGGAACCACTGCACTAATTAGTGTTTCTTTCCACTTATTTACAAAAAGAGATTCTTTAAAATGTGTGTTATCGCTCATTCATTCCATCATTATGCTCTGTATGTGTTTTTGAAGCAAAATGTTGTAGTCGGACAAAGGGGGTACTTGGATTCAGAAATAAGAGAAAGGGGGTACTTGAGCCAAAAAAGTTTGAGAACCAATGTCCTAGTGCACACACTGGAAAAACACACTGTAGAATTACTAATACTATCAATATCAAGGTAGTTTTTCAAAGTTGGCATGTTGTTAAACAGTTTTAATCTTCGAGGCAACCAGTTTTTAAACAATCTAAATTATTTTCGTTTGATTAAAAACCTTTTCTTTAAGTTTTTGGCTGAGCTAAGTAGAGCCAGTGGATAAGGAGGCAAAATGGTCGTCCTCTGTAGCTTTGGAATTATCAGGGAATCTTAAGAGTTTTGCCCTCCCGTAGAGCGATGGAAAGTGAAGGTCATTGACATTACTTTTACCTATTACCTTTGGAGTGCGGCCGCACGGGGGGGTGAATGGTGGCCTTTGAGGCGACGCGGCTTTGTGCTCCAGCGTTGAAGAGCTGCCTGACAGCCTTAGCTGAGTGGGGGCCAGAGGTCAGACAGGTCATGTGATAAGACCTGCATGTAGGGCCCCCAAACTGAAGAGGCCTGAAAAATCTCAACCCCCCCACCTCCACCCACCCCCCCTCTCTCCTAGTCTCTCCTCTTCCCTTCTTATCCACTGATTCTCTCTCTAGACACAAAATGCCATTTGTTGTCCGTCAGTCAGTAGAGCAGCGCCCGCGCTGGGCTCGGCGCTGAAAGCTCCATTCACACACCCTCTCACCCAGGGATGTTTTTGCAATTCAATATTTTCACACGCAGCCAGCTTCATCGTTACTTTGGAACCGTACACTTGGCAGGATGAGGCTGGGGGGGCCCTCTGGGACACAGAGGCTGAGAGGTTGGAGGAGAGGGGGTCAGCACAGTGGAATCCTAGTGTCAGGAGGGGACGGGCCTGCAACCGGCTAATGGGCCATCTTGAAATGTTTTTGTCCAGACCCCACTAACACCTACACACACACACACAACACAACACACACACACGTTCCACGATACTCATGGCTTCACAACCAATCTGACACTCCAGGTTAACAAGGAGAGCTCTTATTTCCTTCATCGAAAATCTCTTGGTTGATGCAGTCACACTATACGGCAAGGAAAACACTTTTCTTCCCTTTCACTCACAGGAGACATGCAGCATCACTGTAAGCCATATCTAATACACACGGCCCAAACATAGCAACAACCCAAAGTGAATGACAATGCTTCCTCTTGAGCAAGACGCATATGTTTCTAATCACCGTCTTTTTGACAAGAAACACTAAAAACAAATGCAACAGGACAAGAGTGACAACGCTACATAGATCTGCATGTGAATACTATAGCTGTGTTTCCACTGCAGATTTTTGCAAAATAATTATGGGTTGTTTTCCGGAAGATGGACACTCAAACACTTCTTATAATACTCCACATTCATTTGTTGTTTCACGTCTAATGTGGCAGTAATAATTTTTAAGTATAATGCTAAGAAATGTCTCTGTCCCCTTCTGTCTAAACGTACCGCGCCATGTTTTCTCGGAGAGAAGTGGTCATGTGACGTCACATTCTGTGATGTGTATTTGTGGAAAAAATGTTTCCAGTGCACTTTTTCGATGCATTTCAATATCGAAATGTCTGAAACATCTTCTCATGAAAGCGTAAAAACTATTTCGCGATATTTATGTGCTTTTTCGAAATTCAGGTGTTTCGATTACTAGTTTTTATTGAGCTATTTATTTATTTATGAATTTATTTTGTATTACATTTTTTTTATTGCGCAATTTAAATTTTGCGGATTTCGAAGGTAATGGAAACACAGTCACTAGCTGTGTTTCCATTACTGGTTTTCGCAAAATAAAAGCAATGTTTCTACATGTCGCCAAAGTATAATCGTGCTTTGAACGTGTTTCCTTTGAAGGTTGTTTTGGAGCCTCGGAACTCCCGCGAAATCTCATACCGCGAGACTTTGCCGCAGGAAGATGGACGCTCCAAACCTCCTTATAACACTCCTTATTCCTTTGTTGTTTCACGTCTAATGTGGCAGTAATAATCTTTAAGTATAATGCTAAGAAATGTATCGTCTCCTCTTCTGTCCACACGTACCACGCCATGTTTTCACTGAGAGAAGTAGTCATGTGACCAGGTACGTCACGTTCTATGACGTGTAATAGTGGAAAAAGTGTTATGAAACGTCCTCATGAAAGCGTAAAAAGTTTTTTCGTGATATGTGATGTTTTCATTACCAGTTTTTATTGCGCTATTCAGATTTTGCGCATTTCCAAAGGTAATGGAAACCCATTCATTGATGCATCACATGAATGTTGAATATTGATTATCAGAGTAAATACAAACAGAAACCTTAAAAAACAAATGTTTTTAGTTTGTGTTCCTCTGTCTTATTTCAACCAAACCATTTCCATAGATTTTTTTTTTCTTTTTTTCTAATCGAAACAGCTGTAACACCCAAGGAATTGTTTAGCATACAGAGTGGCTGAGGTAAATAGAGAATCTGCAATGAGAGGGAAGTCCTAATATATTTATCCCGTGCACCACTCTCTGCCTAATGAAATTAAACCACGCTAACTGCCGTGCTTTGTCTCTGGGGATCGTAGTAATCAACATGCCAACAGGTTTTCATTTGGTATGAAAATAAATGGCAGCCGGTGATATGGGCCCAAATTGCGCTGCGACAGGGAGGAGTCGGGTGGGAAAAAGAGACGTGCAGCAGTGGTGTCGTATAGAAACCAATTTCCCTGGACAGCAGCACCTGGGAGACGTGGTCAAAGAAGCAGAGGCATTTATCTGGGGACTGCCGTTTCCACTCTCTCGTCCTCCTCCTTCTATCCATCATGCTCAAAAAGAAAGTTAGCCAAGTATTAACCAAATAAAGAACCGGTGTGCCCCTATGCACTGGTGCCGGGTAGGGTCACTGGATAATGACAGCTCAATTACTGTGAATCTTCTCGTACAGCCCCCGCCTGCCTCGAACAGCACAGCAAATTTGTCAAACTCACCAAAACGATGGGTCTGACAGTGTAATCGCTAACCGTCCTAACCAACATGAAAGAGGTCTTTATCCGGCAAATCAAAGAACCTGATCTTTTGGGGAAAGAGCGGCTGGGAGGGGGGAAAGGTATGGGCGCTGAATAGAGAGGGAGAAATGTCCCGCAATGTCTCTAATCCTCTTTAATGAGACATCGCTTGCCCATCTTCAGTGCAATGACAAAACAGCAAGAAAGGCGTTAACAAAGAGGGAGAGAAGGAGTAGCACAGAGATGCAGCCAGGGGCTTTGAACCCACGCCTGATGAAAGAAGGATTCACAGGGAGTTTGAAGCCACACTGGCTCTACACACTCCCAACGGTTCCAGGGACAGACAAACAGCCCAGGAGACGAGGGAGTTTGTCTGATAATCACAACTGAACAGGATGAGCCTTCGTCAGCAGTGTGTCAGGCAGAAAGACAAACACGTTAATGTGTTTCTGAGAAAAACATCCAATAGAAGTACAGGAAGCTGTTCTTCTATAGAGGGACATTTTTGTGGTTATTTCATACTTTAGCTGGGTTTTCATTACCCTTGGAAATGTGCAAAATCTAAATAGTACAATAAAAACTGGTGTCGGAAACACCTGAATTTTGAAAAACAACTCAAATATCACAAAAAACGTTTTGACGCTTTCATGAGGAGGAATTTCAGACATTTCGAGATTGAAAAGCGCAGCCAAAGAGCTATGAAAACACTTTTTCCGCAATCACACGTCATAGAACGTGACGTACATGGTCACATGACCACTACTCTCCGAGAAAACATGACGCGATACGTGTGGACACAATAAGAGACCGAGACATTTCTTAGCATTATATTTTAAAATGATTACTGTCACATTAGACGTGAAATAACAAAGAAATACAGAGTGTTATAAGGAGGTTTGGAGTGTCCGTCTTTCTGCAGCGAAAGTCTCGATTTCTGGATCACTGTCAATGTTACTACTGTGTTTGTCCCATGCTCCCCGTTTTTTTTTCTGCCTACTTGTACCTTTTTGGATTTCAATTTTTGTAAGTTTTCGGATAATTAAAGATGGACTCTTATTTTGAACTTTCTGCCTGCCTGATTCTGTCTCTGTCGACTTACAATGCTTTCAGAACTTTCAAAGGTGGAGAATCAACAAAGATATTTAGCCTCAGTGTGCTTCAGGTTTTTGTCATTGGTGGTAACAGTCATCCTCCTAACCATGCTTATAGTATATAGTATATAGTATATACTCATTGAGTGTGGAGTGCAGGACCGTCTAACTCATTTTAGTTAGCAGTTTGATTTCAAGTGGGCCACAGATGATATGCGGGAAAATGAGTTTATTCTACATCATTGTCCCCTAGTTTGCATTTCTACATATACATAAAATACTAAATATGTAAGAAACTGAAAAATACAAGAAATAAGTGACAAATATCAGTCCCAACAGGATCTTCACTTTGGATTTCCTAGATTTTCTGGCCAACTTCTATTTAATCAAGGGAAATCTAAATTTTTTATACCTTTATTTCAGACTCAGGGTTCATATAAACCATACAAACACACACAAAAACACACATTATGTAATAATTTGAGGAAAATTGAAGGGTTTTGTAAGAACTGTAAGTTTTTATCATCAGTTTAACATTAAAAATGACTGTTGTCCCACCTTTCGTAGCATAAGTAGCCAAGTAAGTAAACTTGTTGATTTATCATTGAAAAAAGGAATGTACAACAGCTAAAAAAAAAAATATCACATTTAATTCTTCAGCATTTTCCTTTAACGTATAATGTTACAATGGAACTTTGCAGCAAACGTTCAGTACATTATGAGCAGACAGAATACAGAAAGCAGGACATTTGAGGAAAGACAAAGAGGAGAAAAAAAAGGCCAAACCAATGAGTAACTAAACTAGAGGTGAGAATGAGTGAAAAACAAAGTTAATACCAAACAAATCAGGATTAGACCCAGATAAGACTGGTCACAATGTGGAGCAAAACGCTAAGGATATCACAATGGACAGAGGGAATCATGAACATTGCAGAACAGGCTCATTAGCCGCTCACCGCATTTACAACCTCCATTTGCAAACAACAAATACTGTTTAACTGTGGGTGGTACAATCACAGAGACACATGGACACATTCAGTCCGTGTTAATCAGCAAACACACTAGTTAGGATGCAGTAGTATCAGTAGCTGTGTTTCCATTACAGATTTTCACAAAATAAAAGCAATATTTCAAAGCGTCAGTATAATTGTGTTTTGAACGTGTTTCCATTAAAGGTTGTTTTGGAGTCTCGTAACTCTCATGAAATCACATCTCGCGAGACTTTGCAACAGTAAGATGGACGCTCCAAACCTCCTTCTAACATTTATTACTGCCCTATTAGACAGCCAAGTATAATGCTAAAAAATGTCTCACTCTCCTCTTTTGTCTGCACCACATGTGTCAAACTCAAGGCCCGGGGGCCAAATCCGGCCCTTTAGGGCATCAAATTAAGTCGTAAGTAAAAATTATTGAAAAAAACAGGAAACATTTTGTAAATTACAAACTAAATCAGTTGTAGATATCTCAACCCCTCCAAATACAAACAATTAAAATCCACAATATTTGCGGAGCTCAGATTTCTATTTCTTGTATCACATGAGGGCAGTCATTTTTAATCTCAAATTGTTGAAAGAACCCTCAATTTTTCCAAAATCTGGCAAATTTTCCTCAAAGTATTCCACGAAATGTCCTAAATCAGGAAAATATAAGTGAAGATCCTGCAGGAACTGATATACTCACATACTTGATCATTTATATATCATTTCTACGTTGAAGTGTAAACCAGGGCACATTAATGTTGAATTTACTCCTTTTCCCACCTAAAATCTGTGGAACTCACTGAAGCTCAAACTGGTCCATATTTGGTCCCTGAACTAAAAGGAGTTTGACACCCCTGGCCTTCACGTACCGCGCCATTTTTTCTCAGAGAGTAGTGGTCAGGTGACCAGGTATTTGCGGAAAAAGTGTTTCCATGGCGCTTTTGCGACGTTTTCTAGACATTTCATTACCGAAATGTCTAGAAAACGTCCTCATGAAAGCGTAAAAACATTTAAATGATATTTGAGTGTTTTTTTCAAAATTCAGGTGTTTACATTCCCAGTTTTTATTACGCTATTTAGATTTTTATGGGTAATGAAAACACAGCTATCGCCATGGCTTCAGCAGCAGTCGTATATTATTGTCAGAAGATAATTAGATAATGCAAAGTGTATTTGATATACTGCTGAGGCACTTAGATACTCCTTTTCTCTACTGAATATGACAAAGAAGGAGATTTTTAATCATGTTATTGTTGATTTAATGTTTTTACTGCTGATTTTAATGTTCTTATTGGTTTTTAGGCTGTTGAATATTTTCTGTTGCACTTTTTCATCATGTAAAGCGCATTAAATTGCCTTGTGTATGAAATGCTTTATACAAATAATTGTTTCTTGCCTTGCCTTGCTTATTCAACCTTGTTTGGCTTTAAAAAAAAAAAAAAAAAAAAGAAATATCTTAGCCTGGTCTGCAAAGCACAACCATAAAGATGATTTTTTTTTTTTTTTTTTTTTTTTTAAAAAAAAAGCCAAAACACGAAAAAAGAAAACATCAGCGTTGTATCTGAAACTGTCTCAGGCGAGTCCAAGTCTCCCTTTAAAGACTGATCGGATGATTGCTGTGTTTTTTTCACCAAATATGGAGGATGAGGTCACAGTCCAAAGCTGGAGTGGTTGTTTTTTTGCCAACTGGATAATGTGAGGTCAACATTTCATAGGAATGAATGGGATTTTCGAGCCATGTGCTACAGCTTAATCCACTGGTATTTGTATGTCAACTCCACATTTCACTTAGCCAGCGTTGGAGCAGCACGCAGGAAGTATTAAGGCTGGAAATGTGTGTGTCAGTGTGAGAGTGCCTGTGTGTGTCCAGGTGCCCACCCATCTCTGTGCCAGACCTGGCCAAGGTCAAACGGTGACACGGCGTAGCACACACACACACACACATGTTCTCACACACACACTCAGTCACACTAAGCCAGCCACCGATGCCCGCTCCTGCTGTTTGGATGACATTTACACTCAACCTTTCTGCTTTGTGATTGATTGGGGTTAAATCACACCCAATGTAGAAAAAACATATTTTACTCCTGGGTTGTGTGTTAGTTCAAGTGTGTGTGTGTGTGTGTGTTCATACAAGGATCTAATATGTGTGTCACTATATATTGATGCTTTCAGCTCAAAGCAGTAAATTGTAAAAAAAAAAAAACAACTCAAATATCTCAAAGCCTTAAGAGAATCTCAATATTTACTGTTATTTCTGTTTAGTACAAACTCTTCTTCTATGCCAGGGGTGTCACACTCACTTTATTCCGGGGGCCAAATACGGACCAGTTCGATCTCAAGTGGGCCACATGATATAGGTGACAATTGTGATATGGTTCTCAATATCAGTTCAATTCACTTTAAAAAATATTGATTTTGTTGCCAATTGTTGTGTAATTTAGAGGAATTTCATAGAATTGTTTGTGAAAAAGTGCCAGATTTCTTTCAACAATTTGCGATTCAAAGTGACTGGATAATGTGATATAAACAAAGGGAAATTGCAAACCCATGAAATATTGTGCAGTGTCATTAAATTGGTGAATTTGAGAAGTCTACAAATGAATCGTTTGGTAATTTACACAATATTTCATGTTTTCTCTGTCATTTTTACTTTCTCCTGCGGGCCAAATTAGATGCTCTAAAGGGCCGGATTTGGCCCCTTGGCCTTGAGTTTGACACAGGTGTTCTATGCCATTAATATGGTCAAATAATGTAACTATCATGCATTGAGTGTAATAATATTCTTCCTCTTCACCCTACAATCAACAAATACAGCAAATCAATCTATTTCTGTCTTTTGTATTGATACAATTATGTCTTAACATTAAAAACCTAAATAGTTTTTTGACACAACACTAAAGATTCACATAGAAATCCTAAAACATGTTAATTTTTGTCATTTTTATTTATTTATTTTTCTGTATTTTTGTTCAATCACACAAAGTTTACAAAGGGTGTCAAACAACACAATTTGACAGATACATTAATAAAATAAATAGATGCCCGTGGACTTCATGAGTCATCTTATTTAAAACAAAACTCAGAGATATATTTAGAAATAATTAAAAAATAATAATAAATAAACCTGGACAAATAGAGAATACATATTTCCCTCTTTTCCATGTAGGTTTCAAAAATGATATAAAATAAATAAAAGATAAGAAATGTGTACATAGCTGTATATATCAACATAAACACCCATATACATATAGTTATACTCAACCCAATTACAAATTAAACTTAGATGGGCTTCTTAGACAACCTGAGCATCTTTTTTACGCTTATTTGCCACTAAAACATGTTATCTTTATACTCAAAAGTTCAAAAATATACAATTCTTCCCTCATCACAAATACACTAACTATATACAAAAGAACGAGGAGAGACCTTGCTATCGTACATTTGTAGTTCATTGAATAACCAAGAAAGAATTCATACCAAGTTAATCAAAAGAAACAAAACAATTATGACTGCACTTGGTACTGATTATTAAAGTGGTTTGAATGAACTGATGAGAAGAGGGAGAAAAGGAAAAAAAGTCATTAGTTGCAGCGTTATATACACGTACAGAAGCACACATGGGGCATTTCTTCCCTGCACTCTGTGAGTCAGTTACAAGTCATTCAGATGTGCACAATCATATGGCTGCTGCTGCTGCTGCTGCTGCTGCTGCATGTAATGGCACCCATATTTAACCTGATTAGAGTCTTTGATATGCCTTTTCCCAATGACACTTGGCCAAAACAGCAGCAGGCCAATTACAGCAGCGACTAACTGAAAAACAATAAAAGCGTTTTTGCCAGAGATGAAAGACCTCCTCACCCAGCGTTCGGCTCGGCAAAGCACGAGTCAGTGTGAGTGAAAGAAAACATTGCAAAGTTGGCAGAAGAACAGTCATAAATAGGCCATTCACAAATAAATGCACCATTTGGACAAATTACGGCAATATCCCAAATGAAGCATGCATCTGCACTCTGTTTCCCCCCCCCTTTAAAAAAAAAAAACTTTGGAGTTCCAGTAAATCACCTCTTAAACAGTTCCCTAGCTCCTTCCTCCTCAACACAGGTGGAAGATATAACCAACGTTTACTTTTGGGTCTGACTGTTTCCAAGATTTAGGACAAGTAAGCAGAAACCAGACTTCCAAAAGACACCGTCTACCACATTTCACTGTAATACTTTACTGGAAAAAGTCTTGCTGGAGAATTTACTTCCTCTGCAGAAGGAAAGACATAACTAGGAAGAAAAGAAAAAAGGCATCTTATTTGGATGAAATTGTGGGAATCATGTCACGAAGTAGCACTAAACGTAGACGAGCTCTTCTTTACCCTGCAGTGACCACAGAAACGTTTTGACAAAAAAATCGTTGCATGCTGAAATTTAGCGTGGTGATTTTTACACCGAAGAAAGACAAAAACAAACAAATATAAAGGAGCATAACTTTAAAAATGACAAGGAGCCAAGTTGCAACTGACAACATGAATGCATTACTCTCTAAACTATAAACACACACCATAGACACCAGTATCATACTAATATAATGGAAAATTAAATTCTGTTTCTTTTGAATTTGTCTCTTTTCTAATATTTTGCACTTTTATACTGATAAACTTTTCATTCTGTTAGACTTTTACCATAAGACTCTTATGTTGTTTTTATGATAAATGGCTTGAATCTTTGAAGTGTCCTTAAATGTTGTTGGGAGGGGCATGTGTAATTTTGTTGTACTTTGTGCAATGCCAATAAAATGATTCTATTCTATTCTATTCTAAGCACATATACTGAAAACAGGAACCATAGTAAATATGGACTGATGCAGGCTTATAAACTTTCAATTTTATTTTTTTTAAAGGAGCAATTGAATTGTTTCCCCAAAAATAGGATAATAAGTTAGTTAAAATAAATGGTGGAAAGTGTATTAAAGAAAGAAAGTTGTAAACAATGTTGTAAGGATGCAGCACAGAGCAGATTTCTGCTGCTATCCAGACTGACGTAGACAAATATCGTCCATAGTTACTTATCCTGTTCATTGTTGACAACTATGTTAGCTTACACAGTGTATAGCCTGCCCATGTGACAGGTCAATTACTGGGATAACGGAGACATAATCATACAAAGACACGCGTGATGCACCAAAATTTTAACCACCAATAACTTTTGGCAGAAAATGGCCCAAAAGTACATTTTCGGTCGAAACACCTAAAAATGTGAAAGCATACAATTGCAAAGTTAATTTCAGTGAGAGCCATAAATGCAATGGGACTAATCATTTGCATAATTTATTTTGGTGTATCGGTTTTCGGCCTTGTTTTCTCATTTTCGGTTTCGGCCAAGAACTTTCAATACGGTGCATCCCTAAAGGCCACATTTTGCTATTAAGGTTGACAGTGAACACATCACAGGTGCTTGGACTGCGGGACATGTCAACAGTACCCAAAGAAATCCCATCTAAGCACAGGGAGCACATGCAAACTCTTGACAGGAAGTCTGCACCTACAGCTTTGTAGATGGACATCAGCGTTACTACATACTACCCACCTCCGTAGCACTGCAAAACTAATGTATATAATGCCTATGATGCTAAGACCAAAACTATAATATTCATTCATATCAAAAATAAAAAGTTGCAAGAGGTATTTATAAACTCAGTAATTGGAAGAGTATGTCAAGGTTTCAAACTAAGACTTCTTCTTCCCTCACGTTAGAATAAAGGGTGTAAGAAAGAATCGATTCTGCGATATATTGTGATATTTCACCGTGCGATTATCGTTTCAATCCAAAACATTTCTAAATCGATTTTTTAAATAATTTTTTTTTTTAATCAAACAAAAACATTTAATTGCGCTAACATCTACATAGCACGTAAACGCCTGGTCACTAGGTGTCAGTGAACCACATCAGACCTTGTTAAACTACCTCACTCCTCAATGCATTTTAGCTGGAAGTTGATTGAACTTTATTTTTTGTACTTGGTACAATATAGGGAAATATTGCATTGTTTAGTATTGTGATTTATTCCGTTGTTTAGAATTGAAATATATCATATCGTGATATATCAAGACATATCATATTGTGATATATTACATTGTTTAGTATCGGGATATATATCATATCGAGATATATCTGGACATATCGTATCGGGATATATCGCATTGTTTAATATCGGGATATACTGTATTGTTTAGTAATGGGATATATTGTATCGGGATATATTGGGATATATCGCATTGTTTACCATCGAGATATATTGCATTTAGTTTTGGGATACATTGTATCGGGATGTATTCCATTGCTTAGTATTGAGATATATCATATCGTGATATATTGCATTGTTTAGTATCAGGATATATCGTATCGGGATATATTGCATTGTTTTGTAATGAGATATACTGTATCGGGATATATCGCATTGTTTACTATCGGGATATATTTATATATATTGTATCGGGATATATTCGTATATACAATATTGGGATATATCGCATTGTTTACTATTGAGATAAATTGCATTGTTTAGTGTTGGTATATATCGTATCGGGAAATATTTGTGTATATTGTATAGGGATATATTCGTATATATAATATTGGGATATATCGCATTGTTGACTATCGGCATATATTGCATTGTTCAGTATCAGGATATATCGTATTGGGATATGGGGACATAATGTATCTGGATATATTGTATTGTGACATGCAAATCGCATTTTATCATGGTGAATTTATGATAAACATTAAATAAACATTTTTATGATTGCTCAGAAGCCGTCCCAACCCTCCAACCAAGGATTCCATCTCCTTTTTTATTTGATCATCCAATCATCTTTATGCTCAGGCTCTAATGTGTGAACATGGTGCGGTGCTATGTCTGACACACGTTACAGCTGCATACAGAGCAGCAACACTACCAGAGGCTGCCCTTCCACCATCATTTAGCCAGAAGTTTAACATAGCTACCATTGTTGGTTTTAAAGTGTTATGGGTTGGGTTTTATTACTTCTGTCAAAACATTAGAAGCTGTTGAGCCAGGCTAAGTTCATGACTAAAGAGTCTATCTAATAAGGGCACTTTAACACAAAGATCAATGGGAAAGCTGTGTGTATGAGAACCCATATAGGCACAGAAGAAAACCGTCAGAAATTAGGTGCCTTTGTTCTAGCAGCAGAGCAGGGTGGGATATGGTGGAGAGACGGGGTGTTTGGAACTTTTTTTATGTAATGGAACCTGGTAAGAGTGAGTGCAATAGATGGTGAAAGGAAACTTCTAAAAAGAGAAAAGAATTGTGGATGCAATACCTCTAATGTGCAGAAACAAAAGGTAATTTAGGATTATTTTTTTTTAATTATATACTTTCGGAGTCGCAGAGCGTCAGTGTGCATGCGTACACTGTTAAATGCAGTATACATACTTAACGTGCATGTTTTTCTTCTTTTCTTTAAATAAAAAAATGAATTCAAAGCTGCACCTAAGCCAAAAGTACCACTCACACACACACACACACGCACAGACACACATACACACACAAATTTCAGATGGGGTAAAAAAAAAAAGAAAACATGTAGTGTGAACTGCCAAAAACAATTACATTGTCAATTTGACACTCTTGGAAAGAAAGCCTGTATTTATTTTCAGTGATTAACAGGTCAACTCTAATATTTTAGTACTATTTCTGTCAAAATAAGAGATTAAGATTATAGAAATCTACATATTGATATCCTGTGGTCAGAGAATATATATATATATATATATATATATATATATATATATATATATAACTAGAAAATGTAAAACATAAATGTGAAATACATTTTTAGCCTATACTTTCAATAATTTGCACTGTTTGTGTGAAATGATCAAAATGACTCAGGCAAGTAACTGCAAAGAAAACTGTCAGAAATAACTATTCCATCCTACAAAATCAACTTGCATTTTACTCTTTTTTCCCCTTTTTAGAAAAAATATAGAATGATAAAAACCCCCCAAATTTGTATAAATATTTTTGGTGTGTGGAAAACAAATCACCCGAATTAAATACAAAATAAAGTTTTCAATTTTAAACGACAATCTGTCTAATAAAAAAAATATTTAAAAAAAAAAAGGTAAAATAAACAAAGAAATGGTTTAATAAATGTATCAAGGATAAATAAAACACACGTGGTTTAATGGTAAAATAAAACAAAAACAGCTGTGGGCCTGGAATGGACTCGTGCTACAGGAAGGAATATTCACCAAAGTGTGAAACAAAACAAAAAAAAAAAACTATTCACGTGTCGTATGCAAAGGCCGTGGTCCTGCGTGTTTTGAATGCTACTAAACAACGCGATATTTTTCATGTCTGCTTTTTTTTCTCCTGACGCTGCACCCAAGGGCCCCTGCTCTGCTCTGCTCTGCTCTGCTCCCAACCAAAGAACCAAAGCCAGGCATTTGTGTTCATTAGCACCAGGATCAACAGACTATCGAGGCTGTTTAGAGATCAAGACCAAGTGCAATTACTGGCAAAGGAGCGGAGACCAGCACATAAAGCACTCCATCTAACCCCTTGTTTGTGGTTCTTTCTATTTATCCGTTACAGTGCAAAAAAAAAAAAAAAAAAAAAAAAAAAAAAGCCCCCAGCTGTTAAAGCAACGAAAAACCTGGAAAAAGGGGGATATATTTTTTTTTCATTATTTTTATTGGCTTTCAATTATTCCAAAAACAGAAACACCATATATATATATATATATATATATATATATATATATATATATTATAATCAGTTACCCTTTTACCCTTTTTGTGTGCGTATTTATTTTACTTTGGGTAATAAAGGTTTTAATTATACGTCCGATTTTAAATCACTATGCATTTTTCATTATTAAAAAATTAGAAAGATTGGAATAAGGCCTGAAAAAATGTGTCCATAAATATGCAATTAAAAACGTTTTTTTTTTTTTTTTTTTAATAAAATAAAAAAATAAAAGTGTTAAAGCTGTATTCAAATTAAATCGGGAAATTAATTGTATGGAGTGCAAATGAACTATATAATGAAGGACGCGGTGACAAACACATGGACAAGTATTCAAGGCTCAAACAAAATATGGAAAAGAAAACGAAAGTCCCCGATAAACGGGCCAAAGAAACCCAGTAACACAGGCTGGTTTTAGTAAGAAGTCATTTATAAATAAATGCAAACATGTTCCTGTAGAAGAAGTGCTCAACCTTACAGAACAAGTGTGAATTAGCGTGTGTGTCGCGCGTAAAACGGTGCGCTCGCGGGGTTATTGATCGCAGGACGCATACATGCATGTCTGCAGCAAACACACGCACGGAGAGGGTGAAAGTTTGCTTTTAAAAGCACACACACTTCCTTCTTTTCTAAATTCACATCTCTCTCCGTCTGCAGTGCGTCCAGCCTCCGCGCGTGCACGAGTGTGCGCGCGTTTGTCCGTGTGTGTGTGTGTGTGTGTGTGGTGTGTGTGTGTGTGTGGTGTGTGTGTGTGTGTGTGTGTGTGTGTGTGTGTGTTGCAAGCAGTCATTGCAGCAGTACCACAGCGCCCACTATTCCAAGAGCCGGGAATATTTATTTCACAAGAAAGACCATTAAAAAAAAACCCAGAAAGAACGAAAAAGTTACTATTCGTTTGGACAAAGTTCCAGCAGAGCTTCTTAAAAGGGAAAACACTGATCAGTTTATTTAATATCTTGGTAAAACTAGATTTGTGGAGCAGCTAATAAAGCACAGCGGCGTTTTCTTCATCACATTAAAAGTTTGTGGGACGCGAACCAGGAAAGCCAAGAAGCGCAAAGACGCATGGAGACGCGACGCAGCGGTTTGGAGGTGGACGCACGCACAGCAGCAAAAGTTCTAAGTATATATAATGTTTTTTGAAGGATATTCCATATGCCAAGTGACAAGGGGACCGTGGACATGTTCTGAGCAGAGCCCGGTGCGCGTGCAGCCGGCGGCGGACAGCGACTCCACACAAGGATCGGATAAAAACCAGAGACTTACTTTTGGCCAGTTTTCTCGCCCTCGCCTTGGATCTCATGTTGTCGGCTTGTTGTAGATTCCTCTCGTCGTCCTCTCCGTGAGCCCAGAAGCAGCAACAACACTATCTTCATCTCACCAGCATTGTCAGTTTAGACACCTTCGCACATGCGCACAGGCCATTCAATCTGACACCCTCGCCAGGGCCAAAAAACTTTCCAATGTATTCATCATCATCACTTTTTTTTGTCCTATCGTCTCCCCTTTAGATCACTTATCTCTTCCCCTCCTCCTCCTCCTCTTCCTCCTCCTCCTGCTTCTCTCTTCACCATCTCACCTTCCCTCCCTTTCTCCCCCCTCACCCCCTCACCCCCCAACACACACACACACACACACCCGCCCCATTCAGCTCCTGCCAGCACTCTTGGATATTTCTTTACTCCTTTAACAACAAACACACATGCAGCATCTAAACAGCAAAATAACCACAAGGTAAGATATGTGTCATTATTATTAATATTATTATTATTTTACGATTAGTTTAGTAATATTGAAATTACAAAATATTATTTACATTTGTGTGTGTGTGTGTGTGTGTGTGTGTGTGTGTGTGTGCGTGTGTGTGTGTGTGTGTGTGTGTGTGTGCAGTGTGTGTAGTGTGTGTAGTGTGTGTGTGTGTGTGGTGTGTGTGACAGGACAGGCAGCGACCAGCAGCAGCTGCAGGTTGCAGAGCAGAGTTCTACCAGGGACACGTCCTCCACGCTTTATTTGTTTGTTTGTTTATTTGTTTAATTGTTTCTTTTTTGGTCCCCCCCCCCCCCCCCCCCCCCCCCCCGCTTTTTTGTGTGTGTGTTTACATTTGTAACAAAGTGTGTGTTTATGCTCATGCACTGTTAGCAGCTAATGTGCATGCGCACTTTGGCCAGGATAGATCACACCTGAGCCAAAGGTGAACTGCAGGCTTTTCTTTTCTTCTTCTTCTTCTTCTTCTTCTTCTTCTTCTTCTTCTCTTTTCTTCTTCTCTTCTTCTTCTTCTTTCTCTTCTTCTTCTTCTTCTTCTTCTTCTTGTCTTCTTTCTTTTCTTTTCTTCTTCTTCTGTCTTTGTCTTTTTTCTTTCTTCTTTCTCTTTTTCTTCAATCTGTGCGTCCTGTAAAGCAAAAGGTAACTGTAGATTTTTTATTTATTTATTTATTAATTTTTTTAATCGTTGGCTAGTATTTTATACTTTTATTTAATAGGCAAATGTACTTTATTTTAATTCTTACAATATCAGTTTTGCATATTTTTTCAAGTCTACATTTTTTTTTAATTTATTGTTGTTTCTTGCATTGTATTTATTATTATTATTATTATTATTATTATTATTATTATTATTATTATTATTATTATTATTATTATTATTATTATATAAAATTCTTAATTAACACATTTTAAAATAGATGTTCCTTGTGTTTTTATTATTTTATTAATAATAACTATAGTGTTGTATGTAGTTTTTCCATAACAGTAGTTGGATTATTTTGTGGTGCCTGGGCCTTTTGCCTCTACATGTCATATGGGAATGGTTTCCGTCTAGTTTAGCAGAATAAAGGCGGCTCTATGTTAGAGTCTATTATATAGCGGTGGTGATGGAGTGGCTGCAGTCTGCTGGGAACACTGGAGACAGTACGTTAGTGACAATTACACAAGTTTAATTAATTAATTAATTAATGTATTATTATTATTATTATTATTATTATTATTATTATTATTATTATTATTATTATTATTATTATTATTATTATTATTATTATTTTCAACCAGTTTGTCTGTGCACATATTTACTATTGATCCTGCATGTATTATTCTCATGACTTTAAAAATGAATCATTAATCAATAATATTAATAACCAGAACTAATTAGCATACATTTACCTGAGCGTGCGCCTCTTATTTTGACGCAGTGCTTTCACTTTTCTTTTGTGCACATATAAATGAGCATTTAAAATAGGTTTATAAACGCCCAAGTCTTCATCATAACGCTGTCGTGCAGCTCAGGCGAAACGCACATGAAAAACAGGTCGATAAACAAATATTAATGAAAATCAGGGAGGTGCAAAGGTTTTGTTTACTCCCTCCGGTGCAGTGGGACTCAGCGGAGAGTTCCCAATAATCTATTATCTACATCGATTGGCCTTATTGATACCTTGTCGTTTGTTTTCCATGCAGTGAAAAAACAAAAGAAACAAACAAAAAAAAAAAAAACACTTCATGCAGAACTTTCTTCAATTTGTGTGTTTTATTTCCATTACCTCGACCAATGATTTCACGTGGTGCACAGCTTTTTAAAAGGCGCAATTATCTGTGATTACGCCTGTGAATAAAAAAAAAGAAAAAAAAAAGGGGGGGGGCAGCTCCTCTGACGCACGACCACTTTAAAACTGCGCCTTTAGGTGCAGGTTTGTGGACGCCCCCCCCATTTTTAACCCTCCCTGGAGCCTTTCTGTGGGCTGCAAGCAGCAGTAACAGCAGCACCGCAGGCTGCTGCACGGTGCACGGTGCACGCACGGTGCGCGCCGCCGCAACCTCCGCTACTGCTGCTGCTGCGCACTCAGGTCCCCCTCTCACTTTTATTAATCCCCCTAATTATGGTAAAGAGAAGCAGATGAGGTTTAATCAGAAGGAAGTGACAACAAACAAACGCTGGCAAACAACAGTAAAATCCCAACTGACACGTTGCAGTAATCCACAGAGGAGACATTTTAATATTTAAAGATATAAATCATTAACTTTTAAAATTAATAATAACAGGTATAAAACCCAAACAATCAAAAATTAAATAACTTACTCGTTATCTAATGCGCATCGTTTGGCATTCCAAATCTATTATATAAACCCACCAGGAACATTAAACCATTTTTATGAGCTGGAAACTGAACGTTTAACTGGTTCATGCAGCATTTGTAGACATTTCGTAATCTTAGTTAAATACATTATATATATATATATTTTAACTGTAATATATTCTTGTTTAGAAAGGTATATTTATTTACTTCATGCATGTTGTTATTCAAACCGCAATGTACCTAAACAAAGCAGCACAATTCAAACACAGAGAAACGGGGATTTGTTCGAATAATTGATTAATTCCAACGCATCAATTGCGTCAAAACGTGTCGATAATAATCGTATAGGCTATGAATGTTTTTTTATTTTATTATTTTTTTAACCTAACTACATTATTACTTTATGATATTGCAGTTATCATCTCCAATATTGTGATTATAGGTATATGGGAGGTTGCAGATGTTTACAAAATTATGGACTTAGTGGTTGGACTGCGGTGACTGTATATACTGTATATATACCTCTCTCTCTCTCTCTCTCTCTCTCTCTCTCTCTCTCTCTCTCTCTCTCTCTCTCTCTCTCTCTCTCTCCCCTCTCTCTCTCTCTCACACACACACACGCACACACACACACCGCACACACTGCTCCCTGAAACCCAAGCCTTATCCACGATGGAAAGGCTCTGGCTCTATCTGGATTAGACGTTACGCGCAGATAACATCAGCACACATTAGATATATGAAATGGAGCACCTCGCGGTCACGGGCCCTTTGTGCGCACCGTGCGTGCTCATTGTCATATTTGCTAACTTTAACCCTTTCACTGTAGTGAACGTCACCCCCCCCCCCCCCCCCCCCCAACACACACACACACACACACACACACACACACACACAAAGAGAGAGAGAGACGGGGTATCGAGTAGAAAAAGCGGCGTGCACTGCCATAAATCTGGTGATACGATACGATTCACGATTTGCATGTCTCGATACAATATTTCCCGATTCTAAATAATGCAATATATCACGATATAATTACAAATTCACCTCTACAAGTAGAAATTGTATTAAATACAATTGATTTCATTGTTTTAAACTTGCAAAAACAAGTAGGTGGTAAATGGTTTAAAAGTATATATATATATTATATTATATATATGGCCTATTTGTTATTTAAAGAATTAGAAATTCATGTTTGAGTGAATTACTGATTTATATCATCTTGCGGTGTTTTTCCCTTTTAGTCTTTTTGTTAGTTTGTTTGTTTGAAGTAAAAAATGAAAAACACACAAAAACAGTCACATATTACATGTCCTACTATAAAAATAATAACAACATTGTATGGTCGGTTATACATTGAAATATCACGTCCCAGGAGCTCTGTCGTAAAGATTGCGAATGTAAGAAGCAACGTAGTCTATGCGCATGCGTTGAAAGGATCCTATGGATCAGGCCTGTGAAAGGATTGGGCAGTGACAGTCATCAAGCTAAAATGCATTGAGGAGTGAGGTAGTTTAACAAGGTCTGATATGGTTCACTGACACATAATGACCCGCTGTTTACGTGCAATGCATATGTTGGTACACTTAAATGTTTTATTTTTTTGTTAAAAAACATTATTTAAAAAATAGATTTTGATATTTTTTTTCGGATTGATGTGATGATTGCACGGTGAAATATCGCGATATATTGCTGAATATATTTTTTTTCTTACACCCCTAGTAGCCATGGAGTTACAAAAATAAAATAAAAAATAAATGCTTCCCTCAAGTTTAACAAAGTGCAAACTCACTAAAATATCCAAACTATCAATTAGCAGATGTGAAAGCTCGGTTTGGAGTGGCACTCTGACTTTACAGGCCGCACCTTTTCTTCTTTAATGAAGTCCTCCAAAGCGCTCTTTGGTAATTATTATTAGTCATTAACTGGGTTCAAGACCTCGTGCGTCTTTGGGAAATGCATTGGTTGTGTGACCGCTAATCCAACACGTTTCTTTGGTGCCTTTTTGCAGCGTTGTTAACATGCTGTTAGAAACACACTGTGCAGCTACCGACGGAACAAATATGACAAGGTTAGAGGGCAGCGACAGCAGCGACAGCAGCAGCAGCAGATGCCCCGCTGCATGGAGGAGTGACGGATACTACTAGACTAGGCTGCATTAAACATCTGGAGAACAATAAAATATTTCAAAAAGCACATGGTGTTTCAATTGTTTCCGTGTGTTTTTGCGTTTGGAAATGTCTCATAATGAAATCTGAAATCGTTTCATGATCGTTATCATTTATTACAATCTCACCATTGAGGCACATTGAGTTATTGCATCATAATATTTTTGTGGATTTGCTTTAAGTTGCTTTTTAGAAATGACAAAAATATTCTTGCTGTATATTAATGATGACATTCATAACTCAATTTCTTAAAATCTAACGCAAAACATTCATATGATTGATGTAATCAATTTAACCGCGTTATTCTATATTAATATACACCTTAGAACGTTTTTTTTTTCTCCCAAACTTGGAGTCGGGATCCCATGTGGGGTCGCCTGGAATGAAAACAGGGTCGCCTGAAATGTCTAGTAATTATTAAAAAAAATAAATAAAATAAAAGCACTTAGGTAAAAAACGGATTAAAATTCTATTTTTAAATTTTATGAATTATTTTATATATTTTCAAATACACACCACACACATCAAATATCAAATAACCCATATATCCATCTCAAATAAATATCTATATTCAAATAAAAAACAGTATACAGAGTTTTTATTTTTATTTGAAAAAAAACTCAGAGGTTGCGCACTTGTCACTATGTGCACCACAATAACTTGATCATTTACTTACTTAATTAAGAAAATAAACATTGCCTTTTTAATTTGAATATATACTTTTAAGTCGAATGAAAAAAGAAATAAAGCGAAAAAATGTGTTGAAATGAATAATGAAAAATTACAACAACAAAAAATAATTTACACTGATATTTAATTTGATTAATCATTTTTATCAGGTTGAATTGAATCAACATCATTGCTCGTAATTAATGGCTCGTTAATGTCGCTATTTATTTCTCTGCAGATCAGAAGAGCGAGCAGCCAAAAAATGCACATTAAAGCATCGCCTCGAGGCTCGGAATAAAATGACCTTAATATGATGTCATCAATCAGAGCTGTCTGCTGGGACACCGGGAAGCACAATGTTAATCTTATAGGGTTGGTGTCGGTGGGGGGAAATAAACTGTCATATTTCACAGCTCAAAGAACGGACGGTTTATGCAAGTTTAGTGACAATGGTGATTATTAAAGAACACAATGTAACAACACCAGGGAGCGGCTTTAGTAAAGAAGAACAGGCCTCGGATAGAAAAAGGCCGCTAAAGGCCCCGTTTCGGCACAAATGTCACAAAAAATGTTAAATACACCTGGAATTTACAAAGGGGAATTTATAGAGGGGAAAAAATAATATACGATTTAAAAAAAACAAACAAAATCAAAATGATTGCATGGAGAAAAAAATTCAACAACGCAATTTTAAGGCCCGTTTTGCAAATAATTTAACTGTTATTTTTAAATGTTTAAAAGTGGATCAAATTTGACATTAAATAAACAAATATTTCATTTATGTTCATGCTTCATATTCCATATGAAAGATAGCAGAATAGAATAGAATAGAATAGAATAGAATAGAATAGAATACACCTTTATTGATCCCAGCATGGGGTAATTCAGATTTGCAGCATCACACAGTAATATAAGAGCAGACAGTAAGGACAAAAATAAATACTAACATTGGATAATAGTGCAAAAATGTTGGATATACATAAATTAAAAAAATAAAAATAAAAAATAACAACAACAGCAGAAAGAAAAACAAATGATATGTAAATGACAGGGGGGGGGGTATAGTAATTTAGCTAAACAGTGGATGTTAAAATAAAATAAACATGTATATCTTCAATTAAATAATTACAATGTTGGCACATTTCATATTATTCCATAACTTTGTGCCTAGTGCTACATCCTCTGTCATTGTTGACGTTATTATATAATGAGTTCATTGGAACCATAGAAGTATTAGCTGTATAGTAGCCATAGCTACACCATTTAGACTGTAAGGGACTCGTACAGGCAGCATCAAGTGCTGAGGCCAGTGCATGTTATCATTAACAACAGCGGACAGACGGAACCAGTGTCCATTTCACACCAGCATGGCCTCATGGCGACGGACTGGGACTACTGGGACTCCAGAGAGCTGCTGCTACCACTCAGCGAGGCCTTTGAAACAAACCAGTGTTTGAAACACTCGCCCTTTGAAGGTCTGTGTTCTCACCTCCTGTAAAGATCTGATATGGGATATATGGTTACATTAGACCTGCTTTGATGCAACAACGTGCAGCATGCTTTAGTATAGGTGAAGATTAAACAGGCTATGGTGAGAAAGTAGTATACAATACAGTTGGGATTAAACCATGGTGTTTTTCAACCTGAGGGTCGTGATCTTATATTGGGTCACCTGAAATGTCTAGTACAGGGGTGTCAAACTCATTTTAGTTCAGGGGTCAAATATGGAGCAGTTTGATCTCAGATACCACAGATTGTATTCAGGAAAACCAGTAATTTCAACATCATTGTTCCCTAGTTTGCACTTCTATGTATACATAAAATACAAAATATGTAAGAAGCCAACCACTTTCTAGCAATAAGTGACATATATCAGTCCCAGGATCTTCACTTTAAATTTCCTAGATTTTGTGACCAATTTCTATTTAATTAAGGGAAATATCATGTATTAATTTAAAAAAATAAAAAAAAATAAAGATTTTGTAAGAATTTTGGGTTTTTTCAACAGTTTAACATTAAAAATTATACTGCAAACTGTGAGCCCCTACAAATACTGTTGAGTTTCATTTACACAATGATTTTCTCTGTTATTTTTACTTTCTTCTGCGGGCCGAATTGAATGCTCCAAAAGGCCAGACTTGGCCCCCGCGCCTTCAGTTTGACACATGTGGCCGAGTAAATGATAAAAAAAAAAAAAATACAGTATAAAAATATTAGAGCTCGTAACACTATATCACAAACATGATCAAAAAGTAATGTTTTAAAAATAAAAAGCCTGTGTGTTGCCAGTCATTTGTGATATCAAAATGGGGTCACAATCCCAAAAAAAAAAGGTTGGGAACCACTGGATTAAAAAGAGTAACATTATTGCAAGACACGTAAAAAAAAAAAAAAAAAAAAAAAGGTTTGATGAACACACAAATACACAATAAACACAAGCACAATAAATGAATAAATAATCACTCCCCACAAAGGATTAATCTGCAAAAACAGTTCAGATTTTGACTTTGAGCGCTTCCTTATTTACATGCCATAATCTCATAATTGTCAAAAAGTGCAGGAATCTTAACAATTCTATATTGAAACAAGATTTATTAAAGCATGTCAAACCATGATCTACAAGATCTGCAAACTGTCAAACCCTATGGACTTGATCTTAAGCACTTTTTTTCCACCTGCAGCCCATTGTGCTTCACAAAGAATTGAAACAGACAGAATACAAATGCAACGGGGTTTCTTTGACATTTGAAAGGAGCTCTATATATATTTTTTCAAAAGGAGAGTCTTACAAAAGGATCAGTTGACATTAATGCAATTTAATTTTAGCTCTTAAAGCAACACACAGCCGGAAGTCAGGGATAAAAACACTTCTTTCACCACACACTATAGTACACTGTTAATAATGTCTGATTCTCTCCATTTGTGTTGTTTTCCAGCATCACTCATTCATTCATTTGTTTTTTCTCACACTGTTTTAATATTTCTAGAATGACAGGATGATTAATAAAAGCTCCAGTTAAGAGTTGGGGGTGTCCAGGTTGGTGGTGGTGGGGAGCGTGAGGGACTAGCACTGGTGAAAATGATAAAGCAAACTGTTTTATTACTTATTGGTACTTGGTGACAGCTCAAAGCATGGGCAACTGGCGGCCCAGGGGCCACATGTGGCCATCAATTTATATTTGTCTGGCCCCTAAACGGTTACAAAAAAACACACAAAATGACAAAAAAAAAAAAAAAAAAATTCTCAAAAATATACAAAACGACAACATGAACACCTAAAAGGACTGGAAAAACACAAAAACAAAACTACAATAAACAACAGAAATACATCAAATGATTTGGAAATTATGCAAAATGACAATGAAATAACAACAAAGAAATGTACAATAAAACAACAAAAATACAAAAATGACTCCAAAAATACACAATTGACCACAAAAATGGACCAAATAACTTTATTTCCTGTATTAAAACTGGTCAATAATCTAAGTGGGTATGCTACGAAGCGAAGTTACCTCTTATTGCGCTAACTTCCAGGATGTAATCAGTGTGTGCTGTCCTATGAAGCTTGCTAACATTTTACAGAACTAAAACACCATGGTAACTTAGGCTGAACGACTAACCTGGTCGGGAGCAGGTTTTGTTCTGGCTAGGATTTGAGGGAGTGCTAAAGCCCCACCTCCTGACCAATCAGCTCTCTGGGAAAACAACCTGCTCATTGTTAGAAGATCATGGTTGGTGCAGATCTTACAGCTGTGTTTATGGAGAGAAAGATTATTAATGATAAATGTAAACCTTTTATTTACTTATGACATCCTTTAGGAAAGATATAGATTTATATCTGATGGACTGATCTACAGTCAGCTGATGAAGCCTGTGTCACGATTCGTATGCCCGGACGGATAAAGTCATATTAATTAATTAATTCATGAATTCATAAATGAATTAATTAATTCATACGCTATAGTGAGGCTGACTGCATCAGCAGGAACATACTACAGAGAAACATTGTGCTCTCATCCCAGTGTGTGTGTAAACAGGTCTACTTGAATAGAAAAACGTGTGTGCTGTAATAAAGGTAAACTGGTCAGAGCGCTGTTCGTTTATCATCTCATCCAATGAATTAATATCATAAATAATCTCACGCTTTTACGCATTCACAGAGTCAGCCATTTGCTGCCAGCATTCCCTCCTGGTGCGCTGCACTAACACTGTTGCTCTTCGCTGTCATCATGGTTTTGAATTCATTATATTTGTTCAAGATCAGAAGCTGTTCCTCCATTGTGAAAAAAGGTCGCTCTGCCAGGTTTCTCCATTATAGTGATTGGTCAGATGCTGCAATCTCCACCCCTTTTATGTGAGTGCGCACGTAGGCAGGCTGAAAATACTTAGCTTAAATTAGCGTGTTGTTATCGACCTTCGTAGGACAGCTTCTCTCTGACAGGGAATGTTTGGTTAGGTGAATTTGTGGCTTAACCCTCCTTTTATCCCTGGGTCAATTTGACCACATCCAGTGTTTATCATTCAAAATATAATAGTTTTTTTGCTTCATATTTCATGACATTTTCGAATATTATGGGTACAATTGATTAAACATTAAACTGTCATGATAATATTTTTTCTATGCTGAACACATATTGCAGTCATTGGTGTTCCTCTGGGGTCAATTTGACCCCACGCTGTTTTAGCTGTGTAAAACGTGTGCAAAACTGTCTGTGTGTCTGACCTTACATCCCCATTGACCTGATGGTGGCGCTGCAGGAAAGGTCAAAGTTTCATTATCAAGCTGAGGTTATTTAGGTTTTTGTGATGCCCATAGCTTTATGTGCTGATTGCTCCGTGTTCCAGCCTGCTGATTGGCTATTGTCACACACCTGGGCCCAGTGCAGACTCCTTTACTCACTCTCTCATCAGGCCTCCACACAGGTATACGCCACACCTCTGTTAGCTTTAGATATGTTAGGTTACATTAGAGTTTAGCTTTGTTTACACCTTACCCACACACTCAAGTTATATTCACTCATGCACATTTAACACAACAGACTCTACTGATATACACACTCCATTATGTAAATATCTAATTTGGTCCAATTGAGCTTAATGGACCCATTTCATGTGATGAACTGTATGCATACTAAATTAGGTGCGTGCGCGTGCAGGCTCGGTGCAAAACAACCGGAGAACTGCATTGTACTACTATCGATTGAAACACTTTTTGTTGTTGATGATTGTACAAATAGAAGTACCAACAATCCAGGACTTAAATTTGACAACATGCCGACTGGTAGGCACCTTAGTCAGAAGAATAGACAAGACTTATGGTTGCGTGCTATCAAACAGAGGCTGACAGCTGACCTATCTGGCACACACACGCACACACGCACACACAAACACAAACATTCTGGATAAAGTAAAAATCAGCCAGTTTATGATAGAAATAAACAGCATAAAGTTCCCAAATAACTACGTTACGTTTGTTCAGAAGCAACGGTGTCAACGTAATCGCTGCTGAGGCGATGGTGCACGGGAGCGGACGGAGCGCTATCTCAGTCTGGATCCAGTATAAAGTGACCATAAAAAGCTGTAGATGGACTGTTACGCAGACGTGGGACAATGAGGAGGAGACTTAATATAGAGATGAAACTCATACGTGGAAATACAGGGAAACCATCACTAACAGGAGTACAGCAGCCCGCCTACCTGCCCGTTCGTAACAAGTAGTTATAAGCATCCAGAGACCTAATGCTTTTAGGTTTTCTTTCATATATACACTGGGTTTTTCTATCAGATATGTATAAATATCTGGCCATTGAACATCAGGCCAGGAGTTCACATTGGATAACCACTCATTTTCGGGAATGCTGCATGGGTCCTGCAATCGTTCACCTGTATTTAAAGTGAATTTCCTTAAATAAGCGGCAGCGTCCTCAGGTGACAAGATTTCTACGTACTACCAACTATTTTCGAGCCTTAACAGCGGTTCATTCATGAAAGTGTCTGTTTGTACGGTTGCCGTACGGACAACCCCCGGTGCAATTGGTACGTTTACCGAAGTACACATACCTAGCGTCTTAGGGTTAGGGTTTGGTTATAACCCTATATCGCAACAATTTTTAGGGTTATGATTAGGTTTAAGGTTAGGTTTAGTCTTAGTCATTAAACTGGCCAATGACTGACTTATCACGTGACCTAAACTGGCCAATGAGGGGCGCTGCGTACGGATAGAATGTGGGTATATTGATACAGCAACCGTACGGATAGCATCACTGACTTCATTCATTGCCATTTTTCAAGCGTCACACATGTAAACAACATAGTTTCTGCACCCGTGTATGCACGCACACGTTAGCCACGTATGTCATGTTTGTACAAATTGAAATGGGTCTATTTGATCTAATTTGGTTTACTTTGATGGAATTTAAGTTAATTTGGTCTAATCCAGACCTGACTTGGTTTATTTGATTTATTTAACCTAAATGTTTGATTTTGCACAATTAAACAATAATGTTTTCTTGAATGTTTGCCATGGTCTTGTTTTTTTTTTTTTTCTTGTTATTGTGACCTTTCAAGTCGAGTCATGTCAGTATTCAACAAATAAACAAAGTTCCCGACACAAAGACTTGGTCAACAATTTTCAAACAATCATTTTCTGGAGGCAAATATCCCTGGGGTCAGATTGACCCCAAAGGTAAAATGTGTTAGTAAAATTTGAGGATATGCCTAAAACAGGCGCATACATAGAACAAGCCTGAAAATTGTTTTGACACTTTGCTTTGATTTAAAAAAAAAAAAAAAAAGAGGCTCCAGTCAAGAGTTGGGGGGTGTCTAGGGTGGTGGTGGGGAGCATTAGGGACTATAGCATAGTGAGGGTGGGGGTGGCTTCACATCAAAAACATGCAGCACTTCCCGAGGTCTGCAGCCACTTCCGCTATGAAAGACCCCCCCCCCCCCCCACACACACACACACCCACACACTCTGAACAGAACCATTGCATAGCTCAACGGGGGTTTAGGGGGAAGAGTTAATGGACAATTTCTTTAAGGCGCACCCACCCACAGCAGCAGCAGCAGCAGCAGCAGGGTGGAGGATCTCCATCATTACTGCAGAGTGAGAGAAGCGTGCACGTGCATGTGTTTCTCATGCATGACCTGGTGATGATTACTGATTCAAGGCATGTTTTACAGCTCACCAACACAGTTTGCATCAGGCATTTCTGGGACTTAAAGGTGATAGAAGCAATCATTTGAGGTGGTAAACTACAGAGGAAAATAAAAGATAAACTTATTCTGTGCTTTTTTCCATCTTCAGTCATCGTCTTCCAGAGGTGAACTGGGACAAAAATTCCTCCCTGGCATTTTCTATCCAGACCAGCCCACTACATGATCAGTGGACACCTCATGTAGAAGCTGTTATTAGGTCAGTGATGCTCAACATGTGGCTTTTTATGTTTTAATCATTATTCCACCAGAAAACCTTAAAAAAATATACACTTTTAACCCCTTTTTACCTATTTCCTTTGGTCATTTTGCAACTTCCTTTGTCCTATTTTTGCCAGACAATTTTCTTCAGACTTAAGCTACTTTTTGCCAATAAATACTCCTATTTACACTTTTATTCTTTTTCTGTCCTTTCATTAATTTTTTTGGCCACTTTTCATCCAAACAAGCTAACTTTTGCACAAATACCACTTGTTTTTTTTTAACCCTACATTTTGCCTGTTTTTGTCCCACATTTTTGCCCTTTTTCACTATTAATTGCCACATTTTTCCCGTTTAAGCTACCCTGTGCTGCTACATACCACCTGGCTCCTCTTTATTTGTCAATTTTTTTAACCACTCTTGACTGCTTTTGGCCCATTTTAGTCACTTTAAACTTTTTTCCTGCCACATTTTTGCTACTTTTGGACCATTTTTGGCCACTTGTTACCATGTCTGCCTCCACTCGCTCATAAAAAAAAAAAAAAAAAAAAAAAAAAATCTACATATGTATACATAAATGACAAAATATGTAAGAAACCGACCATATCAAAGCAATAACTGACATATATCAGTCCCAACAGGATCTTCACTTTAAATTTCATTGATTTTCTGACCAATTTCTATTTAATGAAAGTAAATATTGTCTAATTTTGAGGAAAATTTAAGGATTTTGTAAGAATTTTTAATTTTTCAACTGTAAATATTGAGTTTCATTTACACAGTGATTCATTTTTTTTTCAGTCATTTTAACTTTCTCCTGAGAGCCAAATTGGATGCTCCAAATGGCCGGATTTGGCCCCCGGGCCATGAGTTGACACGTGATCTAAAGTCAAACATTATTATAGAAAGTAGTTCTTGATGTTTAGAACTATAAAGAACTACCGTAAAATGGTTTCCTCCAGTTGTAAACTGTGACAAACGCCACAGACTTGAGTGACAAGTGTTGAAAGGCTGCCCTCCTGTGTCAGATAAAGCTCATCATCCCTGTGTGTGTGTGTGTGTGTGTGTGTGTGTGTGTGTGTCCTGTCATATTTAAGCCTGTCCTTGTCATTGCTAAAAGTACAGAAAGACTTAAAGTTTTAGTTTATGACACTTTGATCTAGTGTTAAATGGCTATAATAATAAAAAATAAAAAAGATGTAAGAAATAAACCGAACATTAAAGCAAACTGCTTTATTACTCGTCTGTTTTTGGGGACTGCTCAAATCATGGGCGACTGGCAGCCCGGGGACCACATGTGGCCCTCAATCTAAATTTGTTCGGCCCCTAAAGTAAAGGCACAAAATGACAATATACACAATGACAACATATACACACAAAATGACTCAAAAAAGCACACAAAATGACAGAAAAATACTCAAAAATATACAAAACGACAACATAAACACATAAAAGGACTCAAAAAACACAAAATGAAAACTAAAACAGACCAAAGGACAATAGAAATACATCAAATGATTCTGAAAATATGCAAACGAAACAACAAGGACATGTAGTACAACAACTGTCACTTTGTTCTTGTATTAAAACTCAGATTTTCAGTTATTGTTGTATATATTTGATAACAATAATAATAATAATAAAAGTATTATTATTTAAAATAGTGAAAAAAACTTAGGTTTTCAAGCAGAAGTTTCAATTTGATTTATAATGTACCTGCTTAAACATTCAGTCTGTAAAAATGCACTAGTTTCATAAAACCTTTGGAACTAAACTCCTACAGCATGTCTGTCCATCATTGGAACAGAATAAAACCTTTCCCTGAATCCACTCATACTGTGTGAACTTTAGCACATGTGTTTCTGAGGGTGTGTGTGCAGTCCTTGTTCTGACTAATCACAGAGTCCCATACACACTCTGGATTCTACCAGGTTGTCTTCCTTCACTTCTGCTCTTTGACTAAAATGAGAAACGCTGCCAAGCCCTTTAGCACGCTGCTTAGCTTAGCCTGTGTTGGACACCCACGCTACTCACTCACTGCTCCTTTGAAGTCGTGGCGTTTTAGAGCAGCGCAGTTTATAGACTTCAAATTGGTACCATTTGAGTCTTCAGGGTTTTTTCAAGACAATGTCAGTGCATGAGCTGCACTATAGTGGTGAATTCAGTATTAATGTTTACTCAAATCAGGTTGAGGAAAAGCAGAGGTTACAGCTGCTTACAGTAATGGGACTTGGTGTTCCAGTGACCACACACACACACACACACACACACACACACACTGATGTTGATTGGTCATCTTTGGCACAGTTTTATGAGGCAGCAGCATTTGTTTTTACACCCACTGCTGCAATCGTTCTCAACTGGTCTCACCCTGGGACCCTTATTTGGCCACGGTCATTAAATTGCGACCCACATTTTCTTTTTAGAATTCAATTACATTTTTAAAAATAGCTGTTGATTTTTTAAAACATAAATCTATATATTATCCTGTGCAACATGCATTTCACAGCATGCCTGTCAAAATAAAAGGGTCTTTCAAAATAAAAGACAAGTCCAACATGAGAAACATTAAGTATTTATTTATTATTGACCAGCTGTTTGTGACCCACCCAGTACGGGTCCGTGACCCACTTTTGGGTCCCGACCCACCAGTTGAGAATCGCTGATCTATAGCACATACAGTATGTCAAACTCATGGCCCGGGGGCCAAATCCGGCCCTTTGGACCAAACAATTCAGCTCGATGGAGATTTTAAAATGACAGAGAAAACATTAACTGCAGTACTTTATATTTATATTATTATTGTACATAGGACCCTATTGTAATGCACCTCATTTTTATTATTATTTTATTTAAAGAAAAATGATTGCATTTTTGAGGGCCTAAACACATTCAAAAACTCAATCATAGACATTTAATTTGCACAGAACATTGCAGGTAAGTTTGTAATATAATCCTTGAAAATGGTCTCAACACCCCGACATGCAACACACCTCAACGTGCACCACATCCCGACATGCATGTGGTTGTGAGGGCACGTTCAACGCTGCTTGCAGCTTTAATTATTATTATTATTATTATTATTATTATTATTATTATTATTATTATTATTATTATTATTATTATCCATCCATCCATTTTCAGACCTGCTTGTTCCTGTTTTCAGGGTCTCTGGGGTCTGCCAGTGCCTATCTCCGACTTATATTATTATTATTATTATTATTATTATTATTATTATTATTATTATTATTATTATTATTATCATTATTATTAGTGCTTCTGGTTTTGGTTTTGTTTTGGGTTTTTTTATCTTTGCACCATCTACCAAGTTAAATCCCTTGTATTGTTTTTAAACTTTTGTGATTCTGATGCTGATTAGTCATTGTGTAAATGAAACTCAACAATATTTGCAGGTGCTTGCAGTTTCCCCAATGTTTATATAGCACGGTTGCAGTAATTTTTTAATGTTAAACAATTCTTACAAAATCCTTCAATTTTCCTCAAATTGTGACAAAATATTTCCCTGAGTTAAATAGAAATTGGTCTCAAAATCTAAGAAATTCAAAGTGAACATCCTGTTGGGACTGATATCTGTCACTTATTGCTAGGATATGGTTGGTTTCTTACATATTTTGTAATGTATGTATACGTAGAAGTGCAAACTAGGGAACAATAATGTTGAAATGATTGATTTTCAAGCATAACATCTGTGGCACACTTCAGATCAAACTGCTCCTTATTTGGCCCCTGAACTAAAATGAGTTTGACACAGTGTTTTACACATGGAAATGGAGAATATTCATATATATTTTCTGGTTTCTGACCATGTTGAGGAAGTGTGACAGACAATAAGGCTTGTAGTGGTCCGTCCTGTCATCGCTTGCCATTTTCATAAGCTCATATGTGTCACACTGTGACATTTGCCAAGCTTTAAAATTGAACAACTTGCCGCTCTATTTCTAGAATTTTTCCTCCCATCATCATGGTGTCACACACACACACACACACACATGCTGAAATCCAGTTATGTTGTGACCCGTGTAGCGTAACCTTTAGAGGTTGTCAGCTGAGGAAAAGGCTACTGTGGGACACTTATAGCCTGTCAGCTGCTGGGAATTCAGTGTGAAGATGACTGAGCTTACAGACACCAGTAAGCCTGGGGTCACTGGGACACTTCTTAACTTTCCTAGACCATTAGGATGGGTTGTTACTTTGCTGACATATGCAAATAGTGTTGTCCTCCAAGGGTGGACTGGGACAAAAATTCAGCCCCGGCAGTTTCTGTCCAGACCAGCCCACTACATTATCAGGGACATCATGTAGAAGCTGTTATTAAATCAGTGATGCTCAACATATGGATTCTTAATTTTAATTATTATTTGCCCAGAAAACCTTAAAATGGGAGACTTTTTAATCCCTTTTTGCAACTTTCTTTGTCCAATTTTCAAAAAGTTCTGACACTTTTTTCAGACTTTAGCTACCGTTTGTCAATAGATATATTTTTTTTTCCTATTTTTTGTCCATTTTTGTTAGTTCCTTTTTGATACTTTATTGCAATTTTTGTTCTTTTTTTAGGCCACTTTTCATCCCTCTAAGCCAGTGGTTCCCTACCAGGGGTACGTGTACCCCTAGGGGTTCTTGAACACATTGCAGGGGCTACTTGGAAACATTGATGAATCTATTTTTTTTGCCTTTTTTTGCCCTTTTAGCTACCCTTTGCCATTATATACCACCTGGTTCCTCTTTATTTGCCCATTTTTTTGGCCACTCTTGACTACTTTTGGCCCATTGTAGTCACTTTTTACTCTTTTTTTTGTCACTTTTGGACAATTTTTGGCCACCTGTTACCAGGTCTGCCTCCACTCGCTCATCATAAAAAACCTCCCCAAAAAAGCACATAGCGGACCAGACCAGCCCACTTCGGGATGATGTCCAGTGTACCAGATGACCAGTCCACCCCTGGTTGTCATCCATTAGCATTTCTGGCTATAGGCGTACAAGGCATTAGCATGAGCCCAAAGCTGAGTCCTATGTCTTGAATGAATAGGCTTAATAATAAATGTCGGACATAAGATTTAACTATATCGCAATCTTTAGCTATTACTAGTGTTTTTGAGGCGTGATTGAGTCGAAACACATCTAAGTTGAATTCAATGGACTCCAGAGTTTTGCAGTATGTGGTGTGCGTGTGGTATAATGAAAAAAAAAAAACTTCCCAGGTACCTATCACTAAGCGTGTAAGAAAAAAATAGATTTTGCAATGTATTGCAATGTTTCACTGTGCGATATCCAATGAAAAATGTCAAAATCAATTTTTTGATCATGTTTTTTAAATGAAAAAACATTTAATTCCACCAACATTTGTATAGCATGTAAACGCCCGGTCACTAGGTGTCAGTGAACCATATCAGACCTTGTTCAACCTCACTCCTCAATGCATTTTAGCTGGAAGTTGATTTCACTTTATTTTCATATAACATACTGGGCACTTTAATAGAATTTCAGTTAACGTTTTTGAAAAATGTAATTTGACCGTTTTTGATATTGGTACTTAAATTACAGTTAGTTACTATTTACTTGTTCTCGCAAGTTTAAAAAAAAATCAAATATTTATACTATATATCATGCCATTTTGTACTGTAAATTTGTAATTATTGATATTGTGATATATCACAATGTATACCTTATTGTTTAGTATTTAGTATATATTGTATTGTGTATCGTATCGTCAGATTCATGGCAATGCACACCCCTAGTACTTAGGAAATACAAACTACAGCATCTACACAAAAAAAACGTCATTTTGTTTCCCTGGCAGTTCCTGATTGTAGAAAATGTGAGGAGCTTTGTTTGTTTAACAACCTAAATCTATTTTGGAAAAAAGGATTATCCAAGGTTTATCATCTATGGACCCTTATGACTTCATCTATAATTATCCAGGGGTTTTTCTCATTCGTTGAAGTTGGAAATGTGAATGGAAAAAAGCTGAAACACACAGACGGGTCAACTTGATTTGAGAGAGTATGATTGCACGAGTATGTGTCTACGTACGCACACATCCACAGCGACAAGGACAGATAAACATCCTAAGCCTATGTTCACATCCAAAATCAAAGTTGCTGGTGCTGACTGAGAGTATTGTGAAACTGAACCCACTGCACAAACTGAGCAAGGACAATATGAGACAATATGAGAGAGTCGCTCTGGGTTTATATATCGAAACATGTACACAAAGTATACTGTGGTTGGAAGACAGAGGTTTGCAGGGTCATCGGGAATTTTTCACAGCGCAGGGGGATTGTGCGGCGCACGAGCTAGCGCCGCCGGCGCTAAATGTATAACTCTGAAGGCCAAATTTTGTGAAGTAAACCAAGTTTTTGTATTTTTTTTTAGTGAGAGGTAGTCATGCTTGGTATAGGTCCTTCAATAATATGTTCTCAGAGAAACTGCATAGACAAGAAATAACATTTCATTCAAAAGCTTGATTCAAAAATTTACTTTTCAAATTTAAATGAGGTATTATGTGGGACCCGAATAAATATTGTAACTGTTATTGACATACAACTCATTCATTTTAAGATTATGAAGCAAAGAAAAAAGAAAAGAAATGAAAAGAAGCACATTACTTCATGACAACCTTTTATGGTGGATGGTGATTATGGGTTACAAAGTGGAGGATGCATACAGTAGAGCTTTAATCAGGCCTAAAAAGAAGACCTGACCCTGACAGAACACGACCGGAACCCATCTGACCAGAACGTAGCCAATGTCTGATCCCGTTTCAACCAGACACTAGCCACATCCATGCACGCGCGTGTAGAATGATCTAATGTGAATTATAAACATGATGAACAGCTTCATGTGATGCTACACACTATGTCTGGTTGAAGCACACTGTTTATATTTGATGGTAATTACGGTTAGAAAGCGGAGGATGCACACAGGCAACATCGAGGGCAGCTAAGTGGCAGGGACCCTCACCTGTTTATGCACAGAATTTTATTACGTACTAGTTTCTGTGACAAACACAAAGATAAATAATGTTGCCGCTAATCAAGAGCCCTGAGTGAATGTGACCTTACAGCGAGGTATCAATGGTCCACCTGCTTTCCTTCTTTAAAATCAGTCCATGACAAAGTTTTTATCAAAATCCTCAAAAATGCTGTTTTTCACCAAAAATTGTCAGACTGGAAAATGTTCTTCATTACCTAGAATCACCATATTAGTACCAATGTCTGGATGCATTAATTTTTGCTGGGTAATGAATTCAGATTTACACCTACATAAAATATCACATTCCAAAAATAGACTTTTTTTTAAAAAAAAAATGCCATTTTTTTGCCAAAAATGATCAGATCAGAAAAAAAAAAATTGCACTACTTTAAAGCCCTGAGTGAATGTCACCTTACAGCGATGTATCAATGGTCCGCCTCCTTTCCTTTTTTAAAATTAGTCCATGACAAAGTTTTTTTTGCACAATTTTTTTTTCATTACCTGGAATCCCCCCTTTAGCACCAATGTTTTGGTGTGAGAATGATTGGTGGGTATTGCATTAAAAGACCTACACCACTCTACATACACAGACAGACAGACTAACGGACGACGAACTGATGACAATACCCTTCGGCCGAGGCTAAGAAGGACAAAACAACAGAAAAGCCCCCTTCGCTGGTTGAAACACATCGTAGGGGGCAACATCACACCGTAGGGGAACAAAATGACTCCGTAGAGCGCCTCTACGCTCAACAGCACTGGCGAGAACCCTGGAGTGCACAGAACAGAGAAAGAATTGTGCTTGTGTAGCCTGTGTGTTTGTGTGGATGGATGTTGGATGGATGGATGGTTGGATGGGGGAGGAAGATGTTGGTGTTTCTCTGCTATTTGGTGAGCTTATCCAGAAGATCTGTTCACACACACACACAGAAACCCCAGCCTTACCTACCGCTGAGTGTTTGAGCACCTCTGCTCCAAAAACAGAGCTCCAATAACAAACTCCACTGGCTCCTCTGATTGGTCATGACGAATGCTCTCCATATACTGGTCCCAGTTAATGTCTGGAGCAGGGGATCTGACAGCCCGTCACTTAGATTTATCACGGGTGTGTGAGTGTCTGATTGCCTGTGTCCTATTTATGTTGAGGTACATGCACATTTATGCTGGGAAAAAAAGAAAGTTTGTGTGCGTTACTGAAACAAAAGTAGCAGCGAGAGAGCGAGGAAGCAATCTGTAAGCATGTCAAAAGTGGAATAGAAAAAAAAACAAATGTTTAGAAATAAAGTATGTCCAGGATTTTTGCTCAGTTTTCGGTAAAAATCAAATATAATTTTCTTTGTTCGACAGAAATGTATTTATTTATTTATTTGGATCCAGATCTAAGGGAGTTTGTGATTCATCTGAAGGAAAAACAATATATATATATATACTGTATATATATATAAACATTCAACACTAAGGTTTGGTCAGGGGTGTCACACTAATTCTATTCCAGGGGCCAAATACAGACCAGTTTAATCTAAAGTGAGCCACAAATAACAATACTTTCACCATTAAAGCTCCATAATTTGCATTTCAACACATTGATGACATATAAAGTATGTACGGCAACAACAATATCAAAGCAATAAGTGACACATATCAGTCCCTGCAGGATCTTCAAGTATTTTTTCATGAACCTTTGTGACATTTTTTTCTTCATTACATTTGGGAAAAGCGTGTGGAATAATTGTAGGAAAATTGAAAGTTCTTTCAACAACTATAGATTCAAAATGACTCCATCATGTGATAACTAGTGTAGGAAGATGAGATGAGTTATTATTAATGGGTTATATAACTGAGAATATTAATTATGATTATTAATATTACTTCAAATTTGCGGGGTGCCACTCCTTTTAACAGGAGAAATATGTCTAAGTTTTTAGACTAAACTCATCAATGTGAAACCAGGGAAAAGTGAATTCTACCAGACATCTACACCATAACCACAGCTTTAATGAATCAGAGGAATCAAAGATTATGTTTAACCTTTTATTCAAAAGTCAACAATTAACACAGTCAAAACATCAATTGAAATGGGATAATTAAATCATGATAAAATGCATTTCTAGGCTAATAAAGGTGAGGATTATACGTAATAAAGTGAAATCACTAATCTAGAAGGATGCTAATCTACTAAATATTGAGTAAAAATGCAGGATACATATTCAATATTTAATCATAAAATCAAAGAATAAAATAAAGAGAGCTCATAACAAAGAGAGGAGGACGGACAAGGGGGAGACGAACAAACATGAATGAGATGTACTGTGTGTGTAGCATGTTGTTAATGCGTGTAAGTTTGTAGTTATGGAAATATGTATGTGATCTATTGTAGATGAAAGTTGCTGATGAGAGTTCATTCTTGTACCTTGAAGATGTCAGGGTTGGACCTGGAGGTGCTGTTTGAGCAATGCAGCAGGACGTGCCACCGTTGGTTCTGTTTCGGTTCAACAGAGTGTAGCCCCTTCAGCCGATCCGGGCGGTTAGGCCTTCGCAGCTGGCTTCGATAATGGCTCTTGGCTAACCACAATGGGTCGCGGGCCGGGCTTCCTTACGGCTGTTACGCACGTCACTGGGTGCGGAATTCGTCCGAACCAAGCAGCTGTTGATTACAAAATCTAACTGTTTCAACTAAAAATAAAAATGAAATGAAAGACTGGAAACATGAGGGAAGACGGGTGAGCATGAACGCCCGCGTCCAAAAACTATAGTTTCTAGTCGCGCGTCCTTTTTTAAAGGACGTTTGGCGACGCCTTTTGGAGGAGGCGTCTGGGTGGATCCTTCTGTGATCATGTCGGTGATTGGTCAATGTCTCTGCTTTCAGCTTGTGGGTGTGTCTTGGGTGTGTGTGAGTGTGAGACAGAGACAGACGACAAGGGATGATTCTAAACATAAAAGAATGCCTAATAATTAATTCCACATATTTCAAAACATCTTTTCAACATCATATCCTGAAATATCATGTATTACGAAAGAGTTTGATACCAAACACGACTAGGAAATAGCCTCGAATCACTTTAGGAACTAATTAATGCATTTTACCTGTAATTACTCATAACATAAATGTCAAAAATCATGTTATGCCTCCTCTTAACTATATGGTTTCCGTAGATACCTCAAACTAACGTTTGTGATGTTTTCTGGTATTTTTAAGCACTTTTAAATGATAAACACTTTAAAATAGCATTCTGTTGGTTATTGCATTACATGAAACGAGTGTGATCAAACAGACAATATTTGCAATTTCAATTTCTGTAGAAATCATTCCAAAAATGTTTTCATTTGTAACTTTTTAAACATAGTACAATTTCTTTGTTCTCCCTTCCTTACTGGGAAACACCTCAGATAGGTGCCTGGACAGTGTTCTTCTGTGACCTCTCACCACAGGGGGTCAGAGGGCATTGGGACAGTTCTTTGATCTTACAGCATCCCAGAGGTATCTGTTTGAACAGGGGGAAGGAGAGGGATGTTCTTCTTTTGATCATAATGTAGCAGGGAGGTGATATAAGGGAAAACTGTCCTTGGATTCTCTGGTCCTTTTGTTTGGCCGGAAGGGGAGTCGTAAAAGACGGGTTCATACTGAGTACTTCACATAGCTGGTTCAGTCTTAGCGGCTCCGGTAAGAAGTTCAAAGACCACATAGTGGGGTTAGTCCTGCATCTCAGAGTTACGGGGGCAGTTGTGTTTACACAGTTCGTGATAACACAAAAACAGGCTCCTTGGTTAATTCTTGCTAGCAAAGGGGGAGGCTTTACGCTTGATGTGGTTTGTTTCCTACATAATCCCCCTGTTGATAAGGTTTCAATGCTTTGAAGCTCTTATCAAATAGTTCTTTTGAGGAAACAAAAGAGGGAACGAACCTTCAAGTTGACGACAACTAGAAACAGGTAAAGGTGTGTTGAGGTCCTCACACACCCTGACGAAAGTTCAGGAGTGACAAAAGTCCAACGTC
Organism: Gouania willdenowi; assembly: GCF_900634775.1. NCBI lineage: Eukaryota > Metazoa > Chordata > Actinopteri > Blenniiformes > Gobiesocidae > Gouania > Gouania willdenowi. The sequence continues at coordinate 35,430,480 of NC_041050.1, read as the reverse complement.
CTTGTTGGAACTTGGAGGTGTTTCCCCCTGTAGGGTAGGGAAATCACTCTCACCTTGACGTTGAGATGAGCAGCATTGCCAGGAAGTCAATACTGGAGGCAACGCTGGGAGGTTGAAGCTAGAGCCCCTGGTGGTTGAGGCTGGAGCCCCGGAGGTTGAAGACTGGAGCCCTGGCGGTTGAAGACTGGAGCCCCTGGAGGTTGAAGACTGGAGCCCCGGAGGTCGACGCCTGGAGTTAATGCCCGTGGACCCTGGAGGTAGGAGTTGGGCGACCATGGAGTCGATTCTGAGGTGCCGCTTGGCAGTGGGCACCCGTAGACCAGGAGGCAGACTAGGTGTGTGTACTATATGTTGCTATGTGTCCCTCAACAATGCTCGGTGCGAACATGTAATTTGGGATCAGCAGGATGGGGTAACATAAAAGTGTACACATAACACATAGATAGCGTGGTATCGGTCAGTTACTCCTGGTGCACATCAATAAGACAAAGACAAAGCATGCAGGGTGTAAAAGAATCAAATCTAAACACACAAAGGTAAGTCCCTAAGGGAGCTTAAACTAAATGAGAGAAAAAGAAGAGCTTTCTTTTGCTCTAACTAAATTTGGCCTGTGCCTATATAATGAGACGAGTTGGTGGTCTCAGTTACAGGGTGTTAGATATGCTAATGTCTGGGGCCTGATCAATGGGATGGCTGATTGGAAGTTTACGGATCAACCAGCACGGTTAAATCCTGACCCTCGGGTGTGTCCTCGGTGGGACCAGATAGCGTAGTGGATTCTAGTTCCTAGGTCTGAGTTTATGTCGTCCTTGAGGTGGTAGATGTTATTGAACGTGACGACTGGTAGGTTAATTAGGAATGCTATCTCTTGGCTCGTAGGGTTTATTCAGCTCGCGGTTGATGGCTTGTCTGTTGATTTTGGTGTTCTGTATAGCTTAATTTGGTTTTCGGTGGACCCATTTGAGCTTTGGTTCGGTTTTTGTGCTCGGAATCTTTATTTGGTACACCACTGGAGACAGTTTATCGGTGACCAGGTAGGGTCCTGTTCATTTGGGAAGAAATTTCTTCTATTTATTTATTTATTTTTTCAATTTGGTTGCATGATGATTGGTTTTGCCGGCGGGCGGAGCAACGCTATAATACCAGACGCGGTCTCCCACCTGTAGTTCCTCTTGTGAGGCTTTTTGGTCGTAGTAGGTTTTACGGCCCTTCGCGCTCTCTTTGAGGTGTTTTTGAGCAAACGCGAACGTAGCTCGGAGGTGGTTCTCAAGATCGGTCGTGTATTGGTGGGTGGTGTAAGCGGTAGCGGTGTTAGCTTGGTTTTGACTTTGACTCCTCTGTGTCTGTCGCAGGGCATGTCATGGGCATGTGCCAATATCACCCCCCTTTGGTTCTGTGGGACAACGAACGCATGCGTTTGGGAGTCCGCAGAAACATGGACTAAGGTGCCCTTGACTATCTGTAATGAGCGACGGGCAGCGAACAGATGGCTGGATGTGGAGGCAAAGTCCGAGGAGACTTTTAACGTTATTGGGTCATTGTCGGTGAAAGCGGGTTTTACCGGTGCGATGACCTGCGAGGACATTGGGGTGTCGGTCTCGGCAGCTGCACGAGAGCGCGTAATAGCATTCACTGACAACGGGTGGGGCTCAGCGAGCTGGGTGGGGTCAAAGGACCAGGGTGTTCCTGATAGCGCCCTTTCTTTGGCGAGAGCATCGTTGATGTGTCGGTTCTGAAATGCAAGACCATCGGTAGCGAGGGGGTTGTTGGTTAACGCGCACAGGGAGGTACTTTTGGTCGTTAGAGTACGGTCTACGGTTTTAGTAGCCGGACGCATTTGGGCCGGAGACCGGCTGGGGGTCTCTTTTAGAGCCTGAGGGTGGTTCAGTTGATAGCACTGAACTCCGTCGGGTGAGTCATGCTGCAGCGGCAGTGGCTGCCAGACTTGTGCCCAGATTTTCAGGTTTTGAAAGTCGATCAGGGGCTCAAATCGGTTGAGCAGATCGATACCTATGAGAAGAGGAATCTGGTTGTGGTCTGAGACGTAAAACGGGTGCACCAGAGTCAGCTGACCTATGGTGACTTGTACGAGAGCCTTCTTCGTGATAACGGTGGCGTTGTCGCCATAAGGTTCAATGTCAATGTGGCAGTCTTGGAGTATCAACCTTAGGTTGGTCTCCTTGGCTAGGCTGCGCAGCTCATTGAACAGTTGGGCGGACATGAGGGATATGTCTGCTCCAGTGTCGAGTAAGGCTTCATTGGTAAGCACACCTTCAAAAGTGGCTGAAATGTAAAACTTTCGGGCGATTCCTCTTTCGTAGAGGTTGCACAAGAGTTGGTGAATTGGTGGTTCACCTTCAATGGACTGATGTCCATTGGAAAAATGGTGGTTTGGTGCATGTGTTTGCACCAGCAAGACAGCACGAGGCGAATCATCGTCATTTTTTCGTTTTGATTGTTTTGGTTTATCATAGGTTTTGTCATCTATCATTTGTTCGAACATTTTCTTGATGGATGCCATTTCTTTAGTGATTTGGTTAGCTAACCTAATTTCTAAACTTTCTATTTCATTAGATTCATCGTCTGATCTTGATCTGTTTGGCTGCTGGTCGTATGACCTTTGATTATTTTTGTGATACCAAGGTTTTGAGTGTTCGTTTCTGGGTGGAGGTGTTCGGCGGTCGTTGTCGTGTCTTCTCCACTGGTCAGAACGGTTGTAATCATACCACGGTGGTCGCGGTCGGCGATCTTGGTGGTGTGAGTTAGGGCGAGAATTTTGGTGCCGAAAGTTTTGTTTTGGCGCATAATCTCGATAATCGGTGTTATCTTGGTATCGTTTTGGCTTTATTCCATGGTACGGTTTCTGGTTGTACTGCGGAGGGGTCTGTGGTGCTTGCGGTGGAGGCATTTGAGGACTGTCGGGTGTCCTTTTTGTGCCTTCCAATTGCAGCGAGTGAGAGTTATTCTTTATCGGGAACATTTCGTGAGGTGTGGATTTTGCTGAATTTTGTTTGTACAAGAGGAAGCCTCTGATTGCAAGATCGCGAAGTTTCTTACTGGACATGGTATAGGGATCTGCCGCGACGCCGAGATGGGTGCTCGTGCTGTGGTGAAGGTTTCTGAGGAACAGTTGTTTGAACTGCTCTTCTTCCTCCATACCTGGGTCGTTGCGATTACCAAAGTATGCCTGTAGCAAGGTGTGGTAATATTGTTGGGGTGATTCGTTTTTCCCCTGTTTAACGGTGTGGGCATAGTCGAAACCTGTTTGGTGAAGTGCGTCAGAAAATTCATCCACCATGAGGCGGCACAGTGTTGTGTAATCATTTCTGACCTGAGGTAGTTGACGTTCAATGAAATCATTAACAAGCCTGCTCGAGGTTGCTTTGATTAGGTAGATTTTATCTTCAACATTAGCCATTGGATAACTTTTTAGATAAAAATCAATGTCTCTCAAAAATGCTCTAGCATTTTGGGGTTCGTCGAACTTTGGTTCGAATCTCGGAATGTTTCTGGCGATTTTATCCAGGTCGCGGTTGGACGGTCGATTGCGATTAGGTTGCTGGGCGGGCGTCGGTCCGCCGTCAATAGGAGGGTCCGCGGAGGCATCCCGGGGTCTCCTTAAGCGACGCGGACGTACCGGTGGGTCGGTGGTGCGCAGGGCTTGTCGAGTTGCGTCTTCACCGTCGGAGTCAGGATCGCCATCGGCCTCCGACATTGACAATGATGAGAGAGCGTGTCCGAGCTCACGTCTTGCGTCTAGGAGCTCTCTCCTGGTGAGGTTCAATTGTCGTTGAACCTTAGCAGTAGCTACTTTACCGTCAGCTACTTGTTGTAATAAGTCATTAGCCCTCTCTCGTTCTGCGTCTAATTCTTTAGAAAGCAGTTTAGTTTTGGCTTTTGAGGCTTTGATCGCCCCTTCTGCCTCAAGGAGGAGTTTCTTCCCATCATTTGACTCGTGTATTTGGGCGTCTAATTCCCGGGTTGTGGTGTCGAACTCATGTTCGAGAACGCGTATTTTGTCTCCGAGTAGCACTTTGGATTTTTCTAATTCTTTATTCTCAGTGATTAATTGATTAACTTGATCTTCCGCTTCTTCTAGGTAACTCACGCGCATTTGGAGCAGTCCATTTTCTTCACGTGTCTCTTCATACTGGGCCGTGAGGTTCGCGCAGCGGGCTTCGCGTTCCTCGATGGCTTTGAGTTGAGCGTCGCGTTCGCTCTCGAGGGTTTTAACCCGATTCTGTTCGTATTTTAACTGGGCGGAGAATGCTGATATTACACAGCCAAGCTGTTTAACCAGCTCTTTATCCTTCAGTTTTTTGTAAACGGCTGCAGTGACGCAATCGGCCACAAGGTCTCCTAATTCTTGAGGGGGAGATTCTCGGATTTTGGCATCAATTGTGGATTTTCCGTCCCCTAAAATTTCTGTGAGGAGGAATTCTAAGTTCTCGGCTGGATGGTCTTCTGAGGAGACAGACATGTTGATTTGTTGTGGGTCAAAATCGTAAGAAGAAATCTAAAGAATTTCAAAATTTCAACTAATTTTTCAAATAAAGTTCAAAAATTACAATGGTAGTAAATTGTTTTATCTTATTTTGTTTGTTCTTAGCAATTCACTGTTTGGTAAATAAAAACTGAGTGGTAAACTTGAAAAAGTTTGGTGTGGTTTGTTTAATTTAAACAATTGTTCTTACTCATTTAAGACTTGTTCTTACTGATTTAAGACTTTTATTTAAATTAACTTTACTTTAATTCAATTTCGTTGAATTAATCAACAGGTATTCTTAATCAATTAAAAAAAATGTTTTTATTGAAATTAAATTCAAATCTTATTGAATTTATTTTAATCAATAAATGTTTTTCCTCAATTAATTCAAACTTTAGTTTAAATTAGCTTTACTTTGATTCAGTTTCCTTAGATTAATCAGGTGTTTAATCAATTGGAAAAAGAAAGAAGAGAAAGAGAGAGAAAAAAAAAAGAAAAAAAAAAAATTTTTTTTTTTTTTTTTTTTTTGAAATTAAATTCAAATTCTAATGAATTTATTGTAATCAATAAATGTTATTTTTAATTAATTAAATTCTGTTTTAATTTATCAGTTTTTATTTCAGTTGTAATTTTCTTTAGGTTGATTTTTAAGAATGGTTTGTGTTTAAATTCGGTTGTGTTGAATTTAATTACCTTAATTAAAACTGGTTTAACTTTATTAAACTTATTTTAATTAATAAATCCTTCTTAAATTAGTTGCTTTCATTTAATTAACTTCCTATTCAATTTAATTGTTTTTAATCAAATTGATTTGATTTTAATCACACTGGATTAATCATTTAGTAAAATGTGTATTTTACTTTAATCATTAGTTTATTTATTTAAACTGTTTTAGTTTAATTATTTTTCAAATTGGTTTAAATCTTGTTAAACCTTGATTTTAGTGCGTCACTTGTATTTAAATGAGTTACCTTAGTTTTAATAAGATTACCCTTTTAATGGCTTAACTTCCGTTTAGTTATGGGCCTTGTGTGTGCGTGCGCGTGCGTGCGCGCGTGCTTTTCTGAGAGATGACAAAATCAAATCGAGCACATTTAAAACCACACGATTTCAGCAAAGTGACGGTAAAGACAGCTGTATCGATGCACAGTTGTCAAGCAAAACGTGTCTAAAGACACGCTGTAACTTAGATGTGTTTAAAGTCTCACTGGGCACGATAGGTTAGCCGGATGCTAACCGCTTAGTAGCAGGCTGCTGCTGCTAGGCTGAGGCTCTCGTTAGCCTGTTATTCGCGAGCTCGCCACGAGGGGCAGTCGCGTCTCAAAAAGGGACAGGAAGGCCTGTCTTTGTGTATGAGCGATGGCTTGACACACTTGCTTCCGGTTTCCGGAGCGTTACCCACGTGTTCCAACCACAATGAGCTAACATGAGCTAATACAACGATAGCTTGTCCGTTTTAAGGAACGGAAGATTCAGACGACTTACTCTTTGTTTGCGTCGGTAGATACCAGAGTTTCAGAGCTCTTCGGGGTAGCAAAGTCCTAGTTTGCACTGTCTGCGTATCTTTTCCTTTTATACGGGGTTTTCCCGGTTCTGGCAACTTACTGTTTACCTCTGACGTCACAGTCACTGACGGCGCAGTGATTAATTTTAACTTTTTCTTTTGGCGCGGCGGCCTTTCATAACATTAGCGCTTTAAACACAGAGACACGGCGGTCTTATTTATTCAGTTTCTAAGCATTAGCGCGGCGGCTTTGCTTAGAATACAACATTGGTCGGGGCGCAGCGGCTTCCGAACCAATCTGGCAACACGAGTGTTCAGTTTTTTAGACCGGCTTTTGATTCCAATGATTATTCATTAACGCTGTGTTTATGGCTTCAGCTGGTCCCATCTGGGGTGCCAGAAATTATGTAGGAAGATGAGATGAGTTATTATTAATGGGTTATATAACTGAGAATATTAATTATGATTATTAATATTACTTCAAATTTGCGGGGTGCCACTCCTTTTAACAGGAGAAATATGTCTAAGTTTTTAGACTAAACTCATCAATGTGAAACCAGGGAAAAGTGAATTCTACCAGACATCTACACCATAACCACAGCTTTAATGAATCAGAGGAATCAAAGATTATGTTTAACCTTTTATTCAAAAGTCAACAATTAACACAGTCAAAACATCAATTGAAATGGGATAATTAAATCATGATAAAATGCATTTCTAGGCTAATAAAGGTGAGGATTATACGTAATAAAGTGAAATCACTAATCTAGAAGGATGCTAATCTACTAAATATTGAGTAAAAATGCAGGATACATATTCAATATTTAATCATAAAATCAAAGAATAAAATAAAGAGAGCTCATAACAAAGAGAGGAGGACGGACAAGGGGGAGACGAACAAACATGAATGAGATGTACTGTGTGTGTAGCATGTTGTTAATGCGTGTAAGTTTGTAGTTATGGAAATATGTATGTGATCTATTGTAGATGAAAGTTGCTGATGAGAGTTCATTCTTGTACCTTGAAGATGTCAGGGTTGGACCTGGAGGTGCTGTTTGAGCAATGCAGCAGGACGTGCCACCGTTGGTTCTGTTTCGGTTCAACAGAGTGTAGCCCCTTCAGCCGATCCGGGCGGTTAGGCCTTCGCAGCTGGCTTCGATAATGGCTCTTGGCTAACCACAATGGGTCGCGGGCCGGGCTTCCTTACGGCTGTTACGCACGTCACTGGGTGCGGAATTCGTCCGAACCAAGCAGCTGTTGATTACAAAATCTAACTGTTTCAACTAAAAATAAAAATGAAATGAAAGACTGGAAACATGAGGGAAGACGGGTGAGCATGAACGCCCGCGTCCAAAAACTATAGTTTCTAGTCGCGCGTCCTTTTTTAAAGGACGTTTGGCGACGCCTTTTGGAGGAGGCGTCTGGGTGGATCCTTCTGTGATCATGTCGGTGATTGGTCAATGTCTCTGCTTTCAGCTTGTGGGTGTGTCTTGGGTGTGTGTGAGTGTGAGACAGAGACAGACGACAAGGGATGATTCTAAACATAAAAGAATGCCTAATAATTAATTCCACATATTTCAAAACATCTTTTCAACATCATATCCTGAAATATCATGTATTACGAAAGAGTTTGATACCAAACACGACTAGGAAATAGCCTCGAATTACTTTAGGAACTAATTAATGCATTTTACCTGTAATTACTCATAACATAAATGTCAAAAATCATGTTATGCCTCCTCTTAACTATATGGTTTCCGTAGATACCTCAAACTAACGTTTGTGATGTTTTCTGGTATTTTTAAGCACTTTTAAATGATAAACACTTTAAAATAGCATTCTGTTGGTTATTGCATTACATGAAACGAGTGTGATCAAACAGACAATATTTGCAATTTCAATTTCTGTAGAAATCATTCCAAAAATGTTTTCATTTGTAACTTTTTAAACATAGTACAATTTCTTTGTTCTCCCTTCCTTACTGGGAAACACCTCAGATAGGTGCCTGGACAGTGTTCTTCTGTGACCTCTCACCACAGGGGGTCAGAGGGCATTGGGACAGTTCTTTGATCTTACAGCATCCCAGAGGTATCTGTTTGAACAGGGGGAAGGAGAGGGATGTTCTTCTTTTGATCATAATGTAGCAGGGAGGTGATATAAGGGAAAACTGTCCTTGGATTCTCTGGTCCTTTTGTTTGGCCGGAAGGGGAGTCGTAAAAGACGGGTTCATACTGAGTACTTCACATAGCTGGTTCAGTCTTAGCGGCTCCGGTAAGAAGTTCAAAGACCACATAGTGGGGTTAGTCCTGCATCTCAGAGTTACGGGGGCAGTTGTGTTTACACAGTTCGTGATAACACAAAAACAGGCTCCTTGGTTAATTCTTGCTAGCAAAGGGGGAGGCTTTACGCTTGATGTGGTTTGTTTCCTACACTAGAATGGGAAAACTGTGAGCTCCTGCAAATATTGTAGAGCTTCATTGAATTGGAGTATTTGGAGGGGCTGAGGTAACCTTGCCTGCAAGATGGATTCTGGTGTTCACAAACACCAGAATCCATCTTGTGCTGTTCCCGCCTTTGCCTTTCGAAACCAAACTGCACCAGTTCGAACCAATCATGAGGCAGTGTTGTGGTTTAGGGCGCCGAAGCAAAACTGGCGCATGCGCAGTTGTGGGGAGAAACAGAAAGATGTCCATGCAGTAGGATGGTTAACGTGCCCTTAACTCACATACTCGGCAAAAGTCACTCAACGACATAATGACCGCAGCATTACTATCCCAAAAGAAAGTTTTGACCAGTGGAGCCTTGTTGTTGTAGCAGCGTCTCTGGGGCGCATGCCAACATCATCATTTGTTACTGTGTGATTGGCTAAAACAAATCATGGTGGACAGGCGCTTCGCCCAATCAGCTGCAAGCATTCTGTTCATGTCCCTCCCTGGTTCCGAAAGGATTAGCCAGAAACAGATGTGTAGAACTCGAGTTAGAGGAACAGCTACACATCAGTCTGGCTCTGGCCAGGTTAGGGCTGAGATATGTACAACTGAATTAGTTGGTCATTTACACAATCATTCATGTTTTTCCTGCCATTTTTACTTCCTCCTGGAGGCCGAATGGGATGCTCTAAAGTGCAAGATTTGGCCCCCGGGGCTTGAGTTTGACACATGTGGTTTAGTTGATGATCCCCTATTTAATTCAGATGATTTCACTGACATGAAGGTTTGACATTAAACCAAGGACTGAGTGAAACAGGTAGGAGAGTACTGGCACCGTCATTTTTCAAAAAGGAAAAACTAAGTTAATTCTTGCCTTGGTGCAGATGCAGTTTGAGTATTTAGCAAAGATATGGCAGTTTTTTTTTTGTTTTTTTTTTTTGAGGACCACACAGAGAGCTGAGGACAGATAGTAGGTGAATATTAGAGGAACAGTCCATGCAAAGAAGGATTTGTGCAGTGGACCTTGGAGACTCTTGGGGATAAAGTGGGCTTCAGTGTTACTGGATAGGAAGACAGCAACTATAAGCCTTTATGGGTCTGTGTGTGCGGAGGAAATGGTTTACAGTGAAACACATACTTGATATGACTGAGTTTGATTTAAATAACCTTGATAAGAAATGCAGAGAACATCATGATAAGAAATAAACTTTCACCATGGGTGTACATTGCCATGAATCTGACGATACAATGCGCATGTCACGATGCGATACATCCCGATACTAAACAATAAGATATACATTGCGATATATCACAGTATCACAAAATGGTACAAAATGGTATGAAATACAATTTATTTCATGTTTTTACTTGCTCGAACAAGTAAATGGTAACTAACTGTAATTCAAGTACCAATATCAAAAAAACTGTCGAATTACATTTTTCCAAAAAGTTTAACTTTTGCTTCAACAACAGATTGTGATTATGCAAAGTTATTAAATTCTATTAAAGTGCCCAGCATGTTTTATGAAAATAAAGTGCAATAAACTTCCAAACTAAAATGCATTGAGGAGTGAGGTAGTTTAAGGTCTGATGTGGTTCACCAACACCTAGTGACCGGGTGTTTACATGCTAGGCATATGTTAGCACAATTAAATTTTTTTTTTTTTCCGTTCAAAAACATATCACAATATATCGCCTAATCAGTTTTTTCTTACACTCTTAACTTTCACTGTCTTACGGTTTACATTGTTGTCAAAAACTAGGAATATGTTTATGAAAGTCCATATTCTCGTTGGTGACACTTCATAAATACATTTCTAATAGAACAAAAAAGGACACACAGCAGAACAAAGTAAGCGTGTCCAGACTCTGACATGCGTGGGTGCACTGCTCTAAATTACCAGTTGACAGACGAGCGGGCGGCTGTCAGTGATGATCTGCTCCTCCCTCATCGTTATCAATCCAACCCCATCAGATGATCCTCCTCCCCTCTCATCCTCCTCTCTGCGGTAGGTCAGCTGGGTGAGGATGGGAAGAGGGCGAGGGAGGCACACGGGGGTGAAAGGGGAGACTTTTATTATCACCATTGTTTCAAACTCCCCTTCCCTCCCATCGATGACATCTCAAATGTCCAGTCCTTTCAACACACCTGAACTCTCTCCCACTCTCCTCACCCCTCCCTCACCTCTACCTCACCTTCTTTTCCTCCAATCTCAGCCCTTTAAATCCCTCCTTACCTCCTCTGCTCTGCTCTCCTGTTTCTACCTTTGCTCTCAATGGGCTCACACTGTGGAGAGTGTAGGGGAGATGGAGGGTGGGAGAGAGAGAAAGGGGGGAGTTGTAAGGGAGAGTGCACCTGGATGGCCAGGCTTTCTGGACATGCTGTGAGAGGCTATTGTCCTGCATGTCAGCGGCCCCTCTCTTTTAATGGGGCCTGTATATCATCGTTCTGATTATGGCAGATGATGGGGACTTGGGGAGAAAGGGGTGGAGATGGTAGATGTGGAAGAAACGTACATGTGTTGGTGTGTCTGAGCGAGTGAGAGAGAGCGAGAGAGAGAGAGAGAGAATTGGGGAGGGAGGTGGACAATTGGTGAGGTTTGGGGACAGAGGCTTAGAAATGCAGGGACCCCCTAAATCCCCCACTGACTGAAATCCTAGCACTTAAACCCAACTATGGAACCGTGTGCTGCTGCTGTGAGGATTTGGTCTTTTTTTTTAGATGGCCGTCATTCTTTTTAATGGACTCTCTCTCTCTTACTCAGAGGTGTAAAGAGTACTGATATATTTTCACCACTTTTTCTGTCTGCTTTTGGTCACTCTAATTTTCAACTTTCAAACCCTTTCTGTGGTTTTTTAAAAATCCTATTTTACCACCTTTTCACTATTTTTGGTCACTTTTAACCCATTTTATTACTGATTAAAGTACTGATATATCCTACTCAAATAGAAGTACTTTTAATTGATTGAAATTGTACTCAAGTACAAGTAAGTCATGCATAAAATACCCGAGTACAAGCAAAAAGTAGATCAATTAAATAGTACTCTAAGTAAAAGTTAGTTACCCCCCAGGTTTATTTTTGGTAATACATTTTGCCACTGTTGGATGGTGTATAAAATTAAAAAATCTTGCATAACTGGAACTTAATTTATTTTCCACAAAGGCATCTGTACAGAATAACAGGTTTGTCAAAATGTACAATTCTTTTTAAAATAAAACACCACCAATGAATTCAATAAAAAAAAAAAAAAAAAAAAAAAAAAAAAAAGTAAGTATAGCTACATTTATGAACTCTAAAACTAAACAAAAAACCTCCTCTCAATGCCGTTTTGTTGCCGCATTACGTTTAATCTGATTGGTCGGCTAGAACGTGATGCAATTGATTGTTGTCTGGTCGTCTCATTTTTTGTGGTTTCACAATGATCATTTATAATAATAATAATAATAATAATAATTATTATTATTATTATTATTATTATTTACTCAGTAACAGTTGGGTTTAGGAATGTATCTTATGTATAAATTACTGATTTAGAAATATATGCAAAAAAAGTACAAGTACCCATAAAAGCAACTCAATTACAGTACTGTGAGTACTTATAATTTGTTACTTTCACCTCTGCTCTTACTTCATCCACTCCACCCTCTCTCTCTCTCTCTCTCTCTCTCTCTCTCTCTCTCTCTCTCTCTCTCTCTCTCTCTCTCTCTCTCTCTCTCTCTCTCTCTCTCTCTCTCTCTCTCTCTCTCTCTCTCTCTCTCTCTCTCTCTCTCTCTCTCTCTCTCTCTCTATTCAGTATTTTTTTATATTTTTCAGAGTGAGAAAACATTAAGGATGGAGTTGGGTAAAGGTCAGTGGCTCCTCCTCTCCAGACCTAATTTCTTTCTGAACCCTAAGCAATTAGCATTCATTGTAACCATTAGAATTTGAAGCAGCAAATTCTGCATCAAAAGAACTGCAGTAGCTGCATTTTCCCAACCATATACATTTCAGACTGTGGCAAGTGAACGACTCATAGACCTTTGATTTCCCTCACTGAAAAATGATCTCATCATGTCATCAAATCCTAATCTTTTCCACATTACCTGATGAGGTGCACGAGTGGAAGAAAACCTTTGCTACACATGAAAATCACAAATACATGCAAATATAGATGTTTAATTATAACTTGAAGTAGTATAGAATAGATCATGGGTTCTCAACCTTAGGGCCAGGACCCCATTTGGGTTTGGACTTGTGAGACACTTTTTCTTGCCATATTTTTCATCCTTTTATTGCATTTTGCTACATTACTCCCATTTTTTGCCACTTCTCCATCAAATTTCAATTTCTTTTTTGCAAAAACCCTTTCCGCCACTTTTCCCACCTAATGTTGCATATGTTGACCAGTTATTGTCACTTTTAACCACTTTTCACCATATTTCATGCTTGTTTTTGCCAATTTAACTACACTATTCACGATTTGTAATGCCTGGTCATACAAACCACTTGTTCCAATATTGACACTTTCAACCCTCTGTTTGTTTTTTGCCACTCTATTTTGCAACTTTTAACCAATTTTTGTGGTTTTTAAAATCCCATTTCACCACCTTTTCCACCATTTTTGGTCATTTAATTTCTGATTAAAACAAGGATATACATCTTTAAGATGACTATATACTTTGGCCCATATAATAGTAAACTTTCTGGATAACAGTGGATATTATTCACATGAATAAATAAATGTGGTTATCACAGATTCATAGAATAATGGACCATCATTTCGCTGACTTTATGGATGCGCCCCAAACAGCTCTCCCCTTTATTCCCCTTTATAGATGGTCCTGTATCCACATGTCTGTGTTCAACCCCCTTCAGGTACAGTGGGGGTCCCTGCTCTCTGGAACCTTTATTTTGTGGGTCGCAGGCTAAAAAAGGTTGAGAATCACTAGAATAGAGAATCAATTGTGATCTAATTTTTTGTTTATTAGTAACATGAAATCCATGTATTCTTTTTAAACTTAACTTATTTAGACACACTGAAGAGAAATGACTCACTGGTGAAATGTAATAAAGTTGTGGAAAACATTTCCATTCAAAGCAAAGGTGTGGATGTACCAGGAAACAATTTTGTTTGGTGAACACCATTTAAAGTGATTTAACTCGACAGCAGGATTTAATGTCGGTGTTTTGGAGAACTGAGAGGAGAAAGTGTCACTTATTAGTGTGAACAGATGACAACTCATTGCGTAGGCGTTAGAAAAGCTTGTCTGGATAGTTTTCAAAGGACTAACGACTCATTTCCAGCTTTATTACTGAACAGTGGCATCACATCTAGACAAGTAATTATTATTCACACCAGGATAGTCCAGGAATCTGGACTGAATGGGCGGAGACAATGATATTATTGATAATTGATAATTAAACTGTATTGATTCTGCTACGTTTGTGTTCCCGAGGCACTTTTAGAATTGTGAAAAATCTGATGCAGTTGCATGAGCGGCAACTCCTTTTTGCTCCATGGCTGTGTTCGAAATTGCATACTAAGCTACTACCAGTACATACTATCTACAATGTACTATTAGTACGATTAGGATGGACCATTCCCACTGACGTATACTTTCAAGTTTCCCAAGATTTGGAACCAACAACAACAAAAACCTGAAGCACACTGAGGCTAATTAGCTCTGTTGATTCTCCACCTTTTAAAGTTCTAAAAACAATTTCAGTGAGAAAGTGACGAAGTAGAATATGAACATGTGGACATGTGGATTTGATCAATAAAACTTGTGGAAACACATTTCATGCCAACAAATATGCATATATCTGTATCCTCTACTCTTTTTAGATTGGTTTTCCTATTTATATTTTTCTATTTATATTTCTATTTATGTATAGCTTCTATTATTGTATCGTTTATTTTATTCTATCTTCATTGCACTATTTTTTGGGTGTCTTTCGGGTTTTTCTGTGTATTGCCTTTGCCTTTTTATTGCACTTTTTAATGAGTTGTCATGTCACGTCAGTAAATTTCCCCACTGCCCACACACCATAAAGAATACTCTATTCTACTCTACTCTATACACTATACTACACACACACACACACAAACACACACACTCACACACACACACACACACACACACACACACACACACACACACACACACACACACACACACAACTGGAGCCTTTTTTTAAACTCTGCTGTGTTTTCTGTCAACTGCGTGTGTGTTTGCACGGGCTTTTCAGTCGTAGTATTTTCTGGTACTAAAAAACTTTGTACTCCTTATTATGCTGCGTTCACACCGAATGCGTCTTATGCGGGCCCCGCCCACCATCGACACATCCAACTGCGCTCCTTTTTCTCCTTTCATAAATATAAAGCATCAGTGAAAAAAGCCGGTGTGATTAGCGGCTAATGCTATCCTAGCTCAGTGCCAACTTTCAAAGGTGAAAACTACAGAGAGAACTTTTACCTGCTACTACCACCTCCTCCACGCCAAATCCTTCCTAGGCCGTGTCATACAGCTCCAGGTGGTCACACACAGCTTCTACTCCATGGTTGAATGGGTGAACAGACCGTTGTCTGTGTTGATGGCCTGACGTCATCGTCAACAAAGACTCTTATGTCGTCATGCGAAACGATTGCAGGAGTTCAATAGTTTCAACTCTTGCGAATGTGCGGATATCCATAAATTTGGGAACGCGCACACACGGCCAACGCACTTGACGTCCGGATCGGACCGCACCGCCGCACAGGAAAGATTTTGCATCTGGGACGCATCTATCCATTGACTTTGTATGTAATCTGGACATACGGACATTTCGTGACACATTCGGTGTGAACACAGCATTAGGGCGTGGAGTGATGTTTGCCCACATTTTAATACCACTGAACCTTTAGTGAATCCGCCCCATAATCTTTCTATATTATTGAATTGGAACTCTCTACATACTCATTTTAACATCATTGGAGTTAGTATGAGCAGTGTACGGTAGTATGGAATTTCAAACACAGTCCACGTCTGTGAGTGCTGTTGACAGTGAGACACTTGAAGGGTGTGAATGCATGTCAGAGAAGCTGAGCGACGGTGAGTCAATGGAATCATTCTTCAAACAGTGAGTTCATATCCACTTGCTGCTAAGTGTGTCAGATAAGACGGAGTTAATGTGTCAGTAATTGGACGAGATGTTTATTTTGGGAAAAGCCCTTTTATATGTCCATATATGCACTGAAAGTCTTCAAGGGTGTGTGTGTGTGTGGTGCACATGGGGAGCTCAGTGTAGCCTGTGGAATAAACAAACAAACAGAGAAGAAGAAATTAAACGAGGTGAAAAGGGGAGGAAGAAAGCGGTATTATTTTGGCATGCCTGGCTGGCAGATTTCTGGGGATTGGCAGGATTAGGTGAGACTGTGGATGACATCACGGGTTAGGATGGCCACTCCACTCATAAAGCACCCCTCAGTTTGTGCATCTACAGGCTTGGTTCCAGAGCCAGGGTGTGGATGTGGGGTGGGGGTGGGGGGAAAGGGCGATCATTAGTGAGGTTTTATTGGAGCACTAGGGAGGAGGAATCAGTCGTATATTATAGTGCATGCACACAAAAAAAAAAAAAACTGGATTCACACTGGCTGTGTTGTGTAGCAAAATGATTGCTCCCAGACGTTCAATACAGTTTTTGCATGTGTGGGTTTTGCATGCGAGTGTGTGTGTGAGGGAAAGTTGTCACTTGGACTTGTGTTTGAGGCTCAAACGCATTAGCAAGTCTGCGTGTCTGATTTGTTCGCACATGTGTATGAAGGTCGGTTTATACTGGTCGCTGTCATGATGGAAACCAGAGATATCCAACAGTCCAATGACATTTGCTCTGAAATCTCATAAAACGCTGCAAGCAAACACCAGAATTTTTTGGGGGTTTTGAAACCACTCACACTTTTCTTTCTCCTTCTCTTATTTTTTCTTACGGTCTTGTTAAAAAAAAACTTATTGCAAGAATATCCAATGCTGGCAGATGACGACTGCCTTCTCACAATGGGACTCCAGCAGTAGCCAGTCCTGACTCATTGTTTCACTCCATATAAAATTCAATCAACCAAGTCATCTGGGGCGAGCTTATACAAGCTGCCTCTTCCAGATTGGAGCAGAACCTTTTGAGTAATCTGCAACTTTGTCCACTTTTCATTTACTAAATAACACTAAAACGGCCATTTTTGCTGCATATGTTGAAGCATGAAACATTAGAGTGTGTCACACACACTTGACATAACACTACGGGCCTGTACTATGAAGCCGGATTTCCTTTTATTCTGCTAACTTCTGGAATTTATTCGGTGTGTCCTGTGCTGGCTAACGTCTTACCGGGCTGAATCATCATGGTAACTTATGAACACCTAACCTAGTTGGGACCAGGTTATGAAGTAGATCAAATCTGAGTGAGTATTAAAGTCCCGCCTCCTGACCAATCAGTTCTCTTGTTAAATGACCTGAACATTGTTAGAAGATCCTGGTTGGTGCAGATCTAACAGCTGCGTTTAGGAAAGAAAGATTATTAATGTATGAATGCAATCCTTTCATTTACTGATGACATGCTTTAGAAAATATATAGATTTACATCAGATGGACTGATCTACAGCCATCTGTAGATGAATGAATGATTCGTCCGTATCACAGCTCATTCATTCAGTCATACATTCATATATACACTATAGTGATGCTGACAGCATCAACAGAAACATACTACAGTGAAACAATGCACTCTCATCCCAGTTTGTGTGAAATAAAACGATGAGGACTACCTGAATAGAAACATATCTGTGTAAAATGAAACGTTAAAATTGTATAATCTCACGCTTTTAGGCTGTAACAGTACCCGTGTTTCCATTACTCTTGGAAATGCGCAAAATCTAAATAACGCAATAAAAACTGGTAATGGAAACACCTGAATTTAAAAAAAAGCACAAAAATATTGCTCAAAAGACGTTTCGATAATGAAATGTGTCGCAAAAGCGCCATGGAAACACTTTTTCAGCAAATACACATCACAGGACATGACGTACCTGGTCACATGACCACTGCTCTCTGAGAAAATATGGCGCGGTACATGTAGACAGAAGACTGGACCAAGACATTATACTTTATTATTACTGTCACATTTGACAGGAAACAACAAAGGAGTGTGGAGTGTTATAAGGAGTGTTTGGAGTGTCCATCTACCTGCGGCAAAGTCTTGCGAGGAAACACGTTCAAAGCGCAACTATACTTTATCAACATCGCTTTTATTTTTGCAAAAATCTGTAAGGAAACCCAGCTAGTGTCAGCAGCTAACAGCCTGTGTTCTTTTCTTCCAGCTTTTTCTGCAGCGCAAGTGTTTGTTTTTGGTCTGAACTTACGGATTTTAATTCTTCATATTTTTAAAGAATTGTTCCTCAACCGTGTCATAAGTTGCTTTCCACAGTTTGTCCGTGTTTGTTATTGGTCTCATGCTGCATTCTCCACCTCTGTCACTCACTTAAGTGAGGATGTTTATATCTCGCTTTGTAGTACAGCTGCTCTCTGATGGAGAATGTTTGGTTAGGTGAAGCTCGCTAACAGAGATTAATCAAAGATATACTTATCCAGCTTCATAGTACAGGCCCATAACAGCTAGAGAACAGGTATCTATGCCACAGTTTAGAAACAACCATTCATTCTGACCATAGGTGCCAGGCCACCTGACCTCTGCAGGCTGAAAGTCTCACTGTGTTCTCATAATAATTGTCAGTCATAAAACCGCTGAGGGGTTGAGTCACCCTTTAGCTAGTAGCTGGTGACAGGGGATGAGATTTCAGTAGGTGTCAGGGGTGTAAGACTGGACCAGTCTAGGAGGAATGGCTTATGTCTAGGAAAGTAATCTGCTGAGCATTTTAAAAATGTCAGATCACATGGTGAGTTGAAGTTGATTGAGTGCTGATGTAAGATTTTTATTCGCAATTTACCTGTCATCATTACTGTATCAACCTCTTCAGCATGTAAAGAGCAAAGTCACCCTTAAAATATGATCATAAAGCTATTTTCATGGGGAATTACAGCTAAACAGAGAAACAACACACATCGAGCAGGTGTGTCATACTCATTTTAATTCAGCTTTTAGGTGGGGAAAAGAACAATTTTAACATCATTGTGCCCTAGTTTTTAATATCAGTCCCTGTCAGATCTTCACTTAAAAAATTATTGATTTTGGAACCAATTTTTGTGTAATTTAGTAATTCAGTGGCAAATTATTGGTTTTCAGGGTCAAGGAATTCAATAATATATCTTAAAATACCATACATTTTGCTCAGAGCAAGATCTAAGATGGTCGTCATCCATATTGCAAATTTCAATCTTTCCATAACTTTGGTTCTGTTAAACATGACCTTTGTGGCAAAATGGAGGTTTTTGGGGACAAGGATTGTCATGAAATAGCTTAAAATACTGTAAATTGCATCCAGAGCAAGATATAAGATGGCAACCACAACGCTTTACACATGGAAAGGGTGAAATTCCAATTTCTATGCAGCCAGAACCGCATATGACAAAGACGCCTTTTAATGGGTGAACGATTTTATTTAAATCCCCATCAAAACATGAATTATAATATCTATTTTCATTTATTTCTCAGGCAGATTATAACCACTGTGATCTCAGTGCATGCAGGCATAAGCGTTAATCTGTACATGTACAATGATTAAACTCAAACTTTTGATGTATATATCTGATTAATATTCAAACAAACATATTAAATGTTTCAATTCTTTGGCCATCTGGTGGCCATTTGGATTTCTTGATTTTGAGTAGAAACCGTTGGTTTGCCAGCGTGGATTCAGCATAGTCAAAACCCCACGTACACATTTTCATGTTTTCTTCCAGCATTGAACATCTTTTTGACGTATCTGCTAGGCTACATCAGTGAAAACAATCCTAAATGTGACAAAACTTTATCAGTTACAAGTTCTGTGTTTTCATCAGAATTATAAAACATGTAGTTATCCCAAAAATAATGATATAAACCTATAATAAATTGTTTAGGCTCCTTTCACTGCATATACATCAGCTGACAAACACGCTTCAACGCTCACGCACACATTTTTGCCTTTCTTCTAACACCCTCAATGTTTTTATAAACTTACATTAGACATTGTGGCTTTTACAGTTTACATTAGGCTAGTCATGCAGGCTAGTGCCTCTTACCATGGTGGTCATCTATCAAAGAGAAAGTAGTCTCATAAACATACTAATTAGCTGCCTCTTTATTGTTATTTAGGCCACAGATCATTAGGTTAGGGTAAACTTAGTAATAACCCTTGATTAGTATGGCTGCGGCAAAGCAGTTTTATCATCCCAACACATTTATCATCACACTGAACAAAAGCATTTATCACTGAGCTGTGCCCATTAATCACACTAGGGCACCAGCATATTCAAGCAGTGACGATTGGACGGGTTTCAAACATTAGCTTTTACTTTGGATAGCGCTTCTAATAATGCTGCAGTATGACCGTATGGCATTAACACTTGCTTACTTAATACTACTACTAACGTGAAGACTGACAAACCAATTAGACAACTAGCACTTAACTTAATCAGACACTTTATTCATATTTTTATAGATTATCCTATGTATTTGGAAAGAAATCATAACAATCCACAACCATCCACTTATTCATTGACTGCATATGCTTCAAAGAATGTCTAATTAGAATTAATCAGGCGACAATGGAAGTGGTTCTCTGGAGGCACATGAAAGCACTTCTTTAAATACATAATTCAGAAGTTTTAAATAGATTGTACAGTTTGACTGTGCAAACAGAGCATGCAAAGGTTATGGGAGGTGAATAACCTAATGTTAGTCTGTATCTATGTAGCGTTAAATCCTAGGTTCCCAAAGTGGGGTACGTGAAAAAAATAATAATAATAAAACAGCGTGACAACAGTGGACACTAGAATATAAATAGAGCAACAGTCATTGCCACAAATTACACATTAGCCTCAGTAAATACATCCTCTAGTGGTGACAAACATGAAAACAAAATATATAACAAGACAAGAATGATTTATGGCTCAGAATCTCTCAGTGTAGGGATACATTATATATGACATTACACTTAAAATGTTTTTTAGGTGTGCAGGACTAGACTGTACATGGCTTCAGGTTAAATGTTTGAAGGGGTACGGGACTGGGAAAAGTTTGGGAACCACCAAATTAAAAGGATACTGTGAAGGAATCATGTCATGGTTAGTATGTTTATTTAGATATGTGGAATACTTTTAGTTTATACAATGTCACTACAAAAATGACTCTGTAACTACGAATGCTCCATTATTTTTGGTCACAGGTCATAGTAACCAAATGTATCTGTCAACTTCTGTTTGGTTTTAGTGTCTTTAGCCCTTGTGGTCTTTGTTCATTCTGAATTCAAGTCTGGTTTCATGTTTTAACTTGCGTGTTTGTGTTCCCAGGTATCCCATCGTGTGTTTGGGTTGTTTGTGATTAGCTGCGTCATGGTTAACACCCAGGTGAGGCCCGTTCCCAATCAAGCCTTTCTCACTATTTAGCTGACTGTTGGGACACAGACAATGGCTGGTTCATGGTGAATGGTTCCCTGTTCATGTGCTGCTGCATTTTGTTTTCTGCTCCCTGTTTTTGGTTTTGATCATTAAACATGGACCATTATTATGAACTTGGATTTCTTGATTTTGAGTGGGAACCAATGGTTTGCCAGTGTGGATCCCAATAAAAAAATGTATTCAGCATACTCAAAACCCTCCTACATACACATTTTCATGCTTTCTTCCATAAGTGAACAACGTAGCCTAATAACATAAGGAAAAATTATATCAGGATGTCAATTTAACGGAAATTCAAAACTTTTCTCAAGAATGGCACAAGCTTATTTATCCTGTCTGATTGGTACCTTGGTGTACAGTGAATACATGAGTGTAAAGTATGGATTTTTGACTGACTGGACAACGAAGCTTGCTGTTCATGCATGTTGAACGAGCTCCAGAATCATAATCAAACACTTGTGGCACAGCTTTTTCCAGACTCTGTGATTATATGTGTACATTAAGGCCATGGATTTAAATCTGTTTGCAGAACATGAGCCATTATCAAGTTCACATCATCCTTCACCTAAACAATAAAATCCTGAATGCTGCAGAGAGATTAGGCTAAATCCTGAAGATGGTTTGGTAATTAGAGTAATGGCTTGAAATAGCACATAATGATGAATGCAGAGGTACAGGCAGGAGGAAAAAAGCTGCAGGGTTTAGAAATATTTTCCTTTTCTCCCAAGTGGTCCTTCTGCTGTAATCACACTCGTAATGTTTGTTTATGAGCATCTTTATTATCCATCATTGGTGCAGTGGACTTCTTGCAGTAGGACTAAATCATAAGTGAAAGACCTTCATGTTTAACTTTTGAATCACTGCCATGTGAACACCTCTGTGTACATTAATTTCACATAAATCTTCACGTCAAAGTGTGCATGTGTATGTATTTGTGCATGGGCGTTGGCCTGGGTGGGTAAAGGGTACTGAGTACCCAGGGCCCAAGGCCGGGGGGGCCCTCAGAAGTCTGTTTTACATACTTTATATACAGTATATCTATGAAAATGCATTGTAACCATTTTTAGATTATTTTTATTGGAATGAAAAGGGCCGTGTGTGAAAATAAGCTGGATGTTAAGCACAGTTTTGGGCTAAAAACTATTATTTATGCTGCATCAGGGCCCTAGCTATCGCCCCCTTTAAAACAGAGCCAATGTGCGCTGTGGCAAGTAGTCTGAACCGTGGATGTGACAAAGAACAGGAGATAGACAGCAGCAGGAAACCATGTCTTTCCTCAAGAAAGGAAAACCAGGCCAAAAATGCAAGGTGAAATGAGGGAATGCAGCTGCTTACTCAATTCTTCAGAGCTGTGCTCATCAAATCTTACCAGGAAAAAAAAATATAAAATTTTGGTGCCACCAAGTTTGATTATTGAGTTAACCCCTCCCCCCCCCAAAAAAAAAAAAAAAAAAAAATACCAATAATTACCAGCTGCCATTAAATTGTAGCTAAAGTATGTTGCAAACACAATTATCAATTAAAGCTGCAAGCAACAATGAACGGGCCCTCGCTCAGGTGTGTTGCATGTCGGGGTGTGGCAGAAATTTTAAAGTGTTGAGACTTAGCTGACCATTTTCAAGAATTATATCACAAACATTCCTTTTTTTGGGTTAAACCATAAGTCATTTTTTGGCATACAAATTAAAGCTGCTATACATAATAAGTATCTACTAACAGTAGCTCTACAAACTCTTAATAAATTCCATAAGCGTAGCACATCATCCAAGTGAACAGGCTGCTAAGAGTAATATTTCAATCTATGAAGATTCAACTTTATTGTCAAAATTGAACCAAATAACCATGTATGTTTAAAATAAAAATATAAATGTGTGAAGTACTTTAACAGTGCAGTGTTGGATGCAAGTGTAGAAATTAAGCAGTTTGTCTCATGGCTCTCCGATGGGGTCTGTTCCCGGGTCCTCTTGTGATGTTGGAGGTGCTTGATAATCTTTGGGAATGTGTTTTTGTGGTAGTGTGGTAGAAAAAAATAACAGCACTTACCCAGATCAGGGATATCCTCAGTGTACTGAAGTAATAGTTCTTTTGTTGTTTGCAGTTCTTTCTGTAAGTATAGTATCTGTGCCCTAAAAAAAAAGTCTGCTGCTGCGTAGAAGCTCTTTGGGAACGTGCAGTCGTGCAGAATTTATTTAGGATGAAAGTCGCAATATCTATGGCAGTTCTGGTTTGATCCGTTGTCGATATGGTCTTGACCATGCAAGCGTACTGTTGGAAGAGTATATGTAAAGGGGGCGCTATTGGAATCATTTTGCCATTCACATGTGCAATTCCCTCAAAATATCAAATTTTTCGCCAGTCCTAATGTGCGTTAAAATTTTCACGAGTTTTTGAACGCGTTTAGGCCCTCATAAATGCAATCACTTTTTTTAAGAAGAAAAATAATAAAACCGAGGTGCATTACACCGTTGTGCTCAGACCCTAATAAACCACTAAAATATAGTTGAACAGATTTATAAAATACAAGCAATGAATGTGAAGGCATTGTTGTGAAGCAAAAAGAAAGCTTATAAAATAATGCAAAAATACTAGTATAGTTTCGGGGCAAAAAAGAAGTTTACATTACTTGCCGTTGGGGCTCAAGATGGTTTGTACCCAAGGCCCAAAATTGTGGCGCTACGCCCCTGCATGTGTGTGAGTATCCATTGAGGCTGGGGAGACTTTGCGTGAGCATCAATAAATGGCAGAAGAGGGAAAATCTGTGACTTGACATCTGTAGTTGATTTTTTTTTTTCCTTTTTTTTTGCTGATAATAAATCAGGTTTCTCTCTCCACTGGTGTGCTTCCACAATCTACACGCTCTCTAGTCTGGATTTTTTTTTTTTTTTTTTTACGGCCTCACACATATTCAGTTTCTTGATTTCTCTTCTCATTCTCACGTCCTTAGTATCGAAGACTCAAGGACTAGCAGTGAGAAATCCTGCCAAACTTTGGATCCGCTCACACTTCATGGGTGGTCACACAGGTTGAGTTTTGAAAGCTCCCCCCTGGCCAAGGTTGGAGAAGGAGAAACAGGAAGGAGATTTAAAAAAGGAGAAACTTGCTGTGCAATTATTATGAGTGGAGTTTGATGGAGACAACTATAGGTGTGAACAGGCCATGACCAAGGGAATGATCAGCCCAAAGTTTGCCCCATACCAGGGGTGTCAAACTCATTTTAGTTTAGGGGCAAAATATGGACCAGTTTGATCTCAATTGGGCCACAGATTATAAGTGGTGGAATAAAAGAACAATTTTAACATCATTGTGTCAATTCACTTCAAAAATTCCTGATTTTTGTTTCCAATTTTTTGTGGAATTGTTTGTGAGAAATTGCAAGATTTGTGGAAAAATTGAGAGTTCCTCAATTTACGATTAAAAATGACTGCATTCATGTGATATGAAGAAAGGAAAAAAAATACAAGCCCCTAAAACTTGTGGAGTTTCATCAAATTGGTGAATTTGAGATATCTGCAACTGAATTATTTGGTAATTTACACAATATTTCATGTTTTCTGTCATATTTACTTTCTCCTGGGGGCTGGATATGATGCTCTAAAGGACTGGATTTGGCCCCCTGGCCTTGAGTTTGACACATGTGGTCTATACTTTTCCTCCATAACTAAATGTTTTAACATAACTTTTCTTTACCAATCAAATTAAACGATTTCCCCTCTTGCCACACATTAATAAACACATTCTCAATCAGTGTCATGATTTTCTTGACGTTTTATTGTTCATGCTTAGGGGAAATTCAACTCACAATCACCACACTATGCAATGATGGTTACAAACACTGCAAGAAATCAAATTCAAAATCTATTATGCAAATGATTTTAAACCATAAACTAATTTACTACGGAAGTGTGTCTTATTTAGATCATCTCAATTATGGAATAAATTGCCTAAAAAACTGAGGAACTCAGCAAATTTGCAAGAGTTATCATATTAGATTTTTTTTTTTTATCATTGTATTGTATTTTATACTGTTTTTGCTATTGTAAATTTATTGTAAATATTTCTGCTGCTTTTAATTAGGGACCCCAGGAAGACTAGCAGCCACTATGGTCAGAGATAATGGGGATCCCAATAAACAACAAACACTTAATACAACTTGTATCACAGAGAAACTGTCAGATTAAAACAATTAAACAAAGTTTTCCAATATGTCCAACAAGGCAGAGGTTGTGTATATAATTAATAACTTATTCACAAAGTCTTATTTATGATTTATTATTTAAAAGTTTACAATTATATTGATTCCAAAAATGAGGGTATATATATAAAATAATAGGGAAGGATCATTTGCATTCTTTTCAATTATAGGGGTGTGGCTTTTTTGAGCAATGGACAAATGTGGGCAAACAAATCCTTTGTAGCATAATGAAAGAGTTATATGAAATATCAATAACTAGAGGGGAAAAAAAGAAAGAGCTATGGATGCCATAATTGCATACAACAACACAGCATCCCATTAACCAGTTTTCAACCTATTTTGGGTCGTGACCCCATTTTGATATCAAGAATTTCTGGTGACCCTAAAGTAATTTTTTACTTCTTCCTAGAGTTAGATTTTGATTATGTTTGTTATACTGTATAATAAATACAGAGTAGCTATGATTTGTGACAAGTTATGCCAGCTCATTTTTTTTTCTTCCTGCATTTTAGTTGAACTAGATTTAGAGTTTATTTGACAAAGTGAAATTATAGAAATGCAGTTGTTTAAGATTGTGTGTAGTTTTAATTTAAAAGATAGAATAATAATTCAAACAAATCCAATTAAATATTTCAGACGACCCTACTCCAGGCAACTCCACATGGGTCCCGACCCCAAGGTTGAAAAACACTGATTTAGTGACTCCTGAATAGACAAATTTCTATAGTTTTTATTATTTCTGGTCATCTCACACTTAGGATGAGACTGACACTTTATTTGTTAATTTTCAACTCTCAAGTACTCCCTGTAGTGCCACTGTATAGCCCTAGGGGTACACATACCCCCATTTGAGAAACACTGCTTTAAACATGCTAAACCTGTAAAATATTTGGGTCAATCAAGGGTAGAAGAGTAGAAAAGTTCAAGGTGGCATCTAAATACTATAATATGTTATGTAATCTAATGGAATTTCGCACAAGGGGAAAAAAAGCACTAGTAAATAAGATATTTCCTCAAAGACAAGAAAATCCACTAAAAAACTATGAGTCAATATAAAATGCCACCACACCTATTTGTACTAATACTACCAATGATTAGTTTGACCACATTAATAAATTGGACATTTCCCTAACTGACCACAGCTCTAAATAAATAATGGCTTTTTCAAGTCTCTCAGTAGTGCCCGCCTGACTTCCTTTCACTTCCGAGAAGCAGTAATCATTACATTCACCCATTTTCTTTTGTTTTCTGTGCAGCCAAAGCATCATGGCTCCCTGAGGCCACTGTAAACACGGGGCCTCTGACTGTCAGCGCTGTTGTGTGTTTAGACATCTGTTTCAACCACAACTTAGCGCTGATCGTCAGTATCATGTGGCTGCAGCCCCAAGTTACGTCTGCACTTCCAAATACATGCAGCAGATTACCACATTTGGATCTAATTCTAAGGCGTGTTTAGCGGTTGTGGTGGTGAAAGAACTACCCCGTCGTGTTGTTATGAAATTTGTAAGAGATGGTTAGCGTCAGAGCATGCGTGCGGTGTAGTGTTGCTGGATTTGTTGTGTTTTTGGATGGATTTAGGTTGAGCTGAAAAGATTTTTCCTAAACACTGATACTTTTTTAACATAGTTTAAGTATTTAATGCATTACATTAAACTGGAACAGGAATACTGAAGTGGTGTATGAGCAGAGGTATAGTAGTAGTAGTACTCACGTTACTGTAATTGAGTTGCTTTTGTTGGTACTTGTACTTTTGAGTATTTTTCTAAATCAGTAGTTTTACTTTTGAAAATAGATGATTGTAATCTGTTACCCAATCATTACTGAGTAAATTATTTTTTTTTAGTTTTTAAAAAACTAAAACTACAAAAAAATGAAATGACCAGACAACAATCATAGCCGACCAATCAGATTAAACGTAATGCACGGCGCCAAAACAGCATTGATAGCCGGTTATTTTCTTAGTTTTAGAGCTCGTAAATGTAGCTATACTTAGAGCCTGATAACTTTTTTTTTTTTTTTTTTTTTTTATTGAATTCATTGCCCCAGACATAATTGGTGTTATTTTAGTTTGAAATAATTCTACATTTTCACAAAATTTTTATTCTATACAGATGCCTTTGTGGAAGATAAATTAAGTTCCAATTGTGCAAGATTTGGTCTCTTCCTTTTTAAGTTTATAAATGAGATGTTTACTGTGTGCAAGGGAAACATGATTTATTACCAAAAATAAACATGGGGGAGAAAGTAACTGGTAACTTTTACTTTGAGTACTATTTAATTGAGCTACTTTTTACTTGTACTGGATGGGTTAGCATTTCTACTTGACAGCATGAAGACCCTTGGATCTACTATTAACATATACCTGAGACCTTCCTGACTGAAGTTTGCATGTTCTCCACATTTAGTTATTTTTTTTCCTTAAACAGTGCAAAAACATGCATCTTGTTCTTGGTAGTGAATGGGTGGTGAGATACAGTATGTTTGAAGTCACCATACGTCCAGTTTTACCTGGACATGTCCTTTTTTCACGAATATATTACAAATTGATGAAATTGTCCAGGTTTCCCAGAGACCTTGAAGGCATTTCTGGAACACGTTCATTTAAGACTGTAACTCCGCTAATGTTTGCTTTACCTGAGAAATTCTGAGTAATTCTACTCACACTTGATAAAAACATTAAACGATGCCACTTTGTTTTGACAAAATGGTCACACACAAGGAAAAGAGAACTAAAGTCCAAGAGAAAGAGAGAGATTAAAAGAAACCAAATAACTGTGGGTTTAATTGAAAAAGTTATTTATTGAAGTGTATATTTAATGATTATTTAATGTTCTGAATGCCTTGAGTTTTACATGAGATTACTATGATGCGTAATAAAGGTGATTGACTTGAATCACCACTGATTTAATTTTTTTGTTATAAAGAGTGTAATTAATTTGTATCCCTTATGAACAATAACAACTTATTTATTGTATTGTATTATATTTTGCCAGTAGCAGGTAGATTCATGAAAACGTTGAGTAATTTGAGTATATAGAGGTTTGCCAGGTGTCCTCTTTTTTGCCAATGTGCGACCTGTATCCGATCTGTTAGAGACCAATTTTTTTTCAAATTCGACCGAGGTCACTTTCATATGGGGACCTATATACAATGCGTATCTGATTTTTTTTTTTTTTTGCAATGAGGCTGCAGTCTGGACGGCCACTTTCTATGTGACTCCCACGTCATCACATCCAAACAGTCCGTTGTAAAGATGTAGCAGCATCACAACAAACGGCTAGAGCGGTAAACCTGGCTCTCTTCTTTTTCAGTCTCCGTAAAGTTATGAAGCGCTGAATTCTGGCGGAATTTTTTTTCAGCGTGTCACACAGTCCTACATTGGACGCCTCCATAATTGCTTCCGTAAAAACCGTACGTGGCTGTGGGATCATGGGTCACCGTAGGACATCTTCTGCGCATATGCGTCACTTCAGGGTCACATTCCATTCATATTCCAAACTGATTGAAGACGTATTTAAAAACAAAAAGAAATATGTAGAAGTGGCAATAAATCAATAAATTGAAGTTTCACACATCCATTCGGGTTTTACTTTGTGCATTTAGTACGACTATGATCACAGTTTAGTCATGGACTAAGACAGAAACCAATGAAAATGTCGTTGACACCTCACCTGTAGATCCAGGCATGAGCTTTATCTGCTTTACTTCAAAAACCAAAAAATCTGCAACTGTTACACAACTTCATTGCCTACATCAACTACATCCTTCCTTTTCTGCAGTGGCTCCAGTGGCTCAAGGTATATTAGATAGCTGAACATTTAGCTGTGCAGAATCAGATTTGAATATGAAAATTCTCAGTCTTTTGTCGGATCTCTTTATCTTTAACTAAGAAAAACTATCAAAAGAATTCAAGTTCTTTACCTAACATTTAGTAAAGATAAAGATGACTCATTTAAAATTGTATAGTCTCCTATCTTTAAGGTTTTGGAATATTGAGAAAAATGGTATTTGTTGTCTTCCAGACTAAACCAGTAAGAATCAGAAGAGGGAAGCAGATGCAATCTCTTAACATTTAGATAAGTATCCAAGATTACAATAAGCTTTCTTGTAATTGTCCTTAAAAAAATCTTCTTTTTTTATTGAATGAGTCACTTAAGTCTCATGTGCTTCAAAACATGAATTCCTCTATAGGTTTAAAAGACTACTTTGGTTGACTGAGGTGTAATCAAGCCCGACCAGTTATAACTCTAACTCTACTTCCTGAGATAAATCATGAAAAGTGAACCTTTGCCTTGACTTAAGTAAAGCCAGATAATTTTACTGCTCATGCATTAAGTAATTAGATTAATCTTTCTAATGGCAGCCAATCTTGAATAACCTGGAAAACAATACCTGGTAAAAGCCTTTTTTATATCTTCACAATGCACAACTTAACCTAATCGCTCAATTTAGGCCCATAACCTATAAAGACCTGTATCGATAGTGGAGACTAATACAGGATCACTTCCCCAACGGGTGGGGTGGAGGGGGCGATCTACCATTGAACATGACACCATGGGACAAGCATGTCTAATCCATGTTTGAACTTTAAGTGAGCACCACTGCTCACTAAAACCGGCTTCAAACATGAACGCTAATAATTAAATGCGAGAGTCGATGGCCGTGTGTGTGTGTGTGTGTTAGGCCGGGACGGGACAAACCCCTGTTTCACCACAGCTCCCAGTGCTTCCAGGTGTTTTGGTCATTAAAAGCTGCTGGATATTAGCAGCGCCATGGTGCTTGCTTAATGGCCATAAGGCCAACCGTGGCACTGGGATCACACCTCCACAGCTGTAAAGCGAGAGCAGGGAGGGAGGGAGGGTGGCGGCCGGGGAGTCATGCACCGGGGGGGGACAGGGCAGAAAACACACACTTTGTTCTCTGGGGTCTCTGGTTTCCTCACAACCCGTGTGACATTCAATACAGCAACTGTAAATTTTACATTAAGAGTGTGAAATCACAGATGCACATGTCACAGCGGCATCATAAAGTCAATTTATTTAGTTTGGCATCAGCACGCACCTGAACTTTTTAAGCCTTTGTGGTTAGAATTGAGGAGATGGACACGTTAATTATTTTTTAAAAACTGCATTATTTGTTTATTACGAGTAGTCTTTTTATTAGAATAAAACAGGTTAATATAAAGACATTTATGTAGCTTGTTAAAGCTTTAATGGTCTGTTAATGAAAACGTGAGAATGAGGTTTTGACTGCAGTAGAATGTGATTATAAAGGGTCACAGCCTCCCACTGAAGTATTACAGCGTTATAAACATTTGTAGACAACAGAGCTGTCTGCACTTTGGTGACTAGATCAAGTCCACCTGTTCACCAGCGGATCCTCAATCCCCTAAAAATATGAAGAGAGGAATTTGTGCAAGTCGTAAACAGCAAAACCATGCACGACTCATGCTTGACCAAGTATGCATGCAGCTGCATGCAAACATTGTTTATTATTATTATTATTATTATTATTATTATTATTATTATTATTATTATTATTATTATTATTATTATTATTATTATTTTCTTCATTTGTTTATTTATTTATTTATTTTTTTAATTTATTTCATTTTTGAAATTCTTTATCACACAAAGTTTACAAAGGGTGGCATACAACAAAGTTTGACAGATGAAATAATAAAGTAAATAGATGCATGTGGTCTTTATGTATCCTCTTTATAAAAATATAAAATAAAATTAACCTGGAAAACTGAAAATAAATAATATAATTCTTCCTTTGAGGTTCAAATCACCCTCTTTTCCATGTAGGTTTCAAAATATTATAATTATTTTTAAGAAACTAAAATAAAAATTGTACATACATTTATATCAATAAGCATACCCACGTACAACATATGAAAATTAAAATTTACAATAGTTATACTCAATGCAATTATAAATTAAACTTAGATGGACTTATATAAATTCCTTATAGACAATTAATTACAGTTACTATATACAAAAGAACAAGGAGATTTTACTGAAGCGGTTGGGGTGCGTGTGGCAATTGTAGTATTTTAACCCCCCTATTATCCTTGGGGTCAATTTCACCCCATTCAATGTTTATCATCTTATTTTCTTTTGCTTCTTATTTCATGACTTTTCACAATTTTCTAAGTACAATTGATTAAGCATTCAATTATCATGATAAAAAGAAAAATTATTTATTCTGAACACATTGTATGCATTGGTGTTCCCCTGGGGTCAATTTGACCCCAAGCGTTTTAGCTGTGTAAAACTTGTCTGTGTATTGCAATCTGCACGCTCTCTCTTTGTTTCTTGAAAACATCCTCAAGGAAAAGGTTTACTGTCAATGAGGTTTTGGAACAGCTCTTTCACAGTGAAAGTCACAGAGGAGAATGAGTCTGAAACTTTATATTTAATTATCCCAAATATGTTACAAAAAGGAGATAAAATTATGTTTGAGAGGAAAGCAGGGGTCACCAACATCAATCAATATGGTTCATTTTGTGAGAGTCATGAATGTGC
Organism: Gouania willdenowi; assembly: GCF_900634775.1. Lineage (NCBI taxonomy): Eukaryota > Metazoa > Chordata > Actinopteri > Blenniiformes > Gobiesocidae > Gouania > Gouania willdenowi. The sequence continues at coordinate 35,398,771 of NC_041050.1, read as the reverse complement.
ACCCCAAATTAGAAAGGATTGGGATGAAACTGAAAGTTTGACCTGATGGTAGCGATGCAGTGAAGGTCATATCACCACAACCAATAGGGTTCATGCGTTTGTGGTTATTAATGTTGTCAGTAAATTTGAGAAGATTTGGATGAAAACTATTCAAGATATATTAATTCTAATTTAAAGGTTTGGCCTGATGGTGGCGCTAGAGAACAGGTCAAGGTTTCATCATCAAGGAGTTATTTATGTATTCAACAAATAAACAAAGTGCCTGATACAAAAACAGTTAATTATTTTCTGATAATAATTTTCTGAAGGCAAACATCCCTAGGGTCAGATTGACCCCAAGGGTCAAATGTGTTAGTAATATTTGAGGATAACAGGAGAGTTACACTTCTATCTTTTTTTTTTTTTAATTAATTCATTTATTTAACATTTATTTAGCTTGGACAACAACATTCATGCTGTGACATTTAATCATGCAAAGGTCTTAGATAAACTGCAATAAACTAATTTGCAACACTGTACATGAATGTGTCACAAATCATTAAAAGCAATGCAGTGTTGGGAACGCACACTGTTGATTGCAGAGGCACGATATTTTAAAAACTCCAATCAATGTGCAAAACATGGATTATGTATTCTAAATAGCAAATAATAATAAAAAAACAAGTGTCCAGGGATCCAAAAACTATTCCCAGCTAAAATGTGTTAATTTCACTTTGACCCCAAGGGTCAAATTTGTAATATACTATTATTTGTAATAATAGTAATATTTGAGGATAATAGGAGGGTTAACATACACAATTTAGCCTCCTTATTTTTTGTAGAATTAGCAAACATTTTACACTGTATTATGTGGGAAGAAAAAAAGAACATTTCATTGCATGAAATTGTCCCTTTTCCTGTGATTAAAAATCTGGATATAACTCACTCACATTCTCATCCCACTACAGCTCATTCAGCAGGGGCTAAGTAAATATGCTGAGCCCCCTGAGTTGGTAAGAGTATTCCTGGCTCGATGGGTGAGGGGCCGCCAACGACTGAGACTGGTGGCTTGTAAAGTGAGATGGGAAGTTGAATTGATCTAAAGGAATTTAATGTGGCGTAGTGAATCGCAGCAGACAGCATGGATTTATATCACAGCCCTGGAGAAGTGAACATAATATTGCTGGAGTTTCATAACACGGAGGGGATTTTTTTTTTTTTTATTTGTGGCTACAAAAATGATTTACTTCAGCGTTGAATAAAAGCACACTTTAATAATTACCCTGAATGCCCATTTGAATTCTAAATCTGACACGTACCGGTACATTTACAGCAATCATATAAAGCAAACACACTTTTCTACTTTTCTTATATCTAAGTACTTTTCATAATTTCAAATAAAGAAAAAAAAAACACAAAACTGGGCTTTCCCACTTGTACAGGACTATGTTTTGGCACTGAATCTTTTCACACATCACAAAATAATAGTCATGCCTGGGCTGTATTATTTTATCCTAAGCTCTGATTTTTTTCAAGGGTTAACTCCATCCTGAAAAAGACTTTTAAGAAAACTTAAACAACACTGCAGCGTGTTGGAGACTTTGAATGTGAAATCCAGATTACACCACATAGCCACAAACAGAGGAATCCTTAGCCAAGTCAAATAAGAGCGCCAATATTTACCACAACGGCCACACACAGACCACAATATCATGCAAAATCAGATGGGACTTGTTTTTGACCATGTATTTATAGATATTATTATAAATTCAATTCTAAATATTCATTACTACGGTAAGTAGTTGAAAATCCATGTCTTGCATGGGCCTGTACACTTTAGATCAGGGATTTAGATTTTTGCTGGGGGGAAATATAATAATTTTAACATCAATGTGCCCTAGTTCTCAATATCAGTTCAATTAAAAAAATATATTGATTTTGTCACCATTTTTTGTGTAATTTAGAAGAATTTTGTAGAGTTGTTTGTGAGAAACTGCAAGATTTGTAGAAAATCTGAGTTATTTCAATTTGCAATTAAAAATGGCTGCAACAATGTGATATAAACATAGGAAAATTGCATACCCATAAAATATTGTGGAGTTTGATTAAATTGGTGAATTTGAGATGTCTACAAATGGATTATTTGGTCATTTACACAATAATTAATGTTTTCTCTGTCATTTTTACTTTCTCCTGCGGGCCGAATTGGATGCTCTAGAGGGCCGGAATTGGCCCCCGGGCCTTGGGTTTGACACATTTGTTCTATGCCATTAATGTGGTCAAATAACGTCAATATCTTGAGTCTATTATTCTTCCTCTTTTGCTTACAGTCAACACATGCAAAAATCAATCTATTTGTCTTTAGCGTCATTGAAAACACTTGCATTGATCAATTTAAGTCTACATTTCAAAACTTAATAACCTTTTTGATAGAACGCTAAAGATTAACGTAGAAATCACAAAATCTTGTTACATTTCTAGTTAATTGAATAACCAAAGAAGAATTGAATCTCATGTTATTTAAAAGAAACAAAACAGTTATGACTGCACTTGGTCCTGATTATTAAAATAAAGAGGAATTTTGTACAGTTGTTTGTGAGAAACTGCAACATTTTTGGAAATCTTTCAACATTTTGCAATTAAAAATGACTGCAATAATGTGATATAAACAAAGGAGAAGTGCAAGCCTATAACATATTGTCGCGTTTTATTCAATTGGTGAATTTGAGATATCTACAACTGGAATATTTGGTCATTTACACAACAAGTCATGTTTTCTCTGTCATTTTTACTTTTTTTATTTGAACTTATCTACAAAGTCACTTATATACATATGTTATTCATTAACACTTAGATGTAAATGAAGTCATTACAAAAATGTATTCTTTTAACTTATATTAACTATTTTCATTACAGGAGGGCACTGGATGAGGCAGATTGAGTCAGGAAATATCTACGATGTGTCAACAATATGGAAAATATGTTCCACTGTGAAGTCCAGCTGAAGGCTTTTCAGACAGACACACTTTCAGGAAACCAAGAAGCTCATAGAGCCATGGATACATAGCTCCAACAACATCCTGTCATGGTCGTCCATCAGACTGACCGGACCAAATTAGTCATCATTACAAGAGGATGTGGTGGAAGAGGAGACTTCCACCTGTAAAAGGTTCCCCTATGAACATGTTTCACTCTACATCAAACATACTGTATCAGTCTGACTCAATGTTTGAGGATTAAAGCTGTGAGGAGGGTTTTTACATCAATAGTCACGGCTAGTAAGGTTTGTTTTCTTTGTATTTAAGGCTTAACCCTCCTATTATTCTTGGGGTCAATTTGACCCTATTCAATGTTTATCATAAAAAAAAGTTTCTTTTTTTTTTTTTTTTTTTTGCTTCATTATTCATGACTTTTTCTAATTTGATGGGTACATTTGATTAAGCATAAAATAATTGATGATATTTTTTCAATGCACTGAACACATATTGCACTCATTGGTGTTGATTTGGGGTCGATTTGACCCAAAGATGTTTTAGCTGTGTAAAACTTGTCTGTGTGTTGCAATTTGCACGTTGTCTCTCTCAAGGAAAAGGTTTACTGTCAATGAGATTTGGGAAAAGCTCTTTCACAGTGAAAGTGACATAAGAATAATGTGTCTGATACTTAACAAGTAAATACATATGTTTATGAGAGGAAAAGGGGTGGGGAGATGCTGCTAATGATGGCTATAGCTAAATTAGGTCACACTTTACTTGAAGTTGTATACATTAGGCTGACATTACGCTGTCAGTATCTGTCATTAACATGAGGGAGGTGTCAAAGGCTGTCATTATGTGTCGTTTGCTAAATTATAACACCGTTGGAGCTATGTTGGCCTTTTTTGGGTTAGGTGGAGGGATCTAGTAGGGTTAGCGGTTAGGGTAACAAACAACACTTACTAACAGCCTTTATGACACCTTATTCATGCTAATGACAGGTATCATGTCATAATAATGACAGCGTAATATCAGTTTTTATGTGTAAAACTTCAAGTAAAGTGCTACCGAAAAAAATTGAATGATAGATTTTCAAGATACACAAACTCTGATACTGAAGGTTTGACCTGATGATGGCGCTGCATTAAAAGTCATATCATCCCCACAACCAATAGGGTTCATACTCTTGTGGTCATTAATGTTGTCAGTAAATTTGAGAAGATTTGGATGAAAACTATTCAAGCTGAATTAATTCTAATTTTAAAGTTTGGTCTGATGGTGGCGCTAGAGAACAGGTCAAGGTTTCATTATCAGGGGGTTATTTATGTATTAAACAAACAAACAAAATGCCTGACACAAAAACTTGGTCAAAAATTTTCTGAAAATCATTTTCTGGAGGCAAATATCGCTTTGGTCGGATTGAAGCCATTGGTAAAATGTATTTGAGGATAAAAAGGTTAAACAAAGTCTATTTTGCACCTCAGGGCCTCAAAGCAGATTGTTGAAACATTTTTCTACTCTATTGAGCACAGCAGTAATATGTTTATGTTGAAAAGAAATAAAGGAAAAAGAATAACTAATCCATATGTTAAGAATGACGGAAAATGGTTTCATTCTGTGATTTCTCAGCTGGTCCTAGTAAACAATGACAAAAGATCCAGAACAAGCCGTCCATGTGTTTGCAATTACACAACAAAAATCAATGAACTGTGGGATGAGCATGCTAAACAGAAACCAAGTCTTATCTACATCAGTCAAAGATCTAAGGAAGAAGTTGAAGAGCAAAGAAAAAAAATAATAAAACAATCACAGACTGGATGTTTGGTGGAACCAGTGAAGCCAGTATGTAGCATGCCCCGTGGCTACTGTCTCCTTACTGGGAAACGCTAGAATGTGACTTTGAAGTGCCGGCCTCTGTTGGAGCTCATGACACGTCCTTTGGAACGCTTCAGTGAACCTGATCCCTCCATCAGTTAATAAATGTTCAACCAACGTTAGGAGAAGAGAGAGAGAGAAGGATAGATAAAGACTCATGATGGAACAATGGTAAAAAAACAAAACAATAGTCACTGCAGCCTGCCCTCATTTTCCAGGGAAAATTTTAGAATATGAAAATTAGAAGCTGTTGTAAATAATAATGTATTAGTTATAATCGACTTCCTTCTAGTGTAGTTTGTAATGGTCCTTATTCTTTTTCTTAGTTTCTTCATTATACTTCCATATTCTACTTCTGAACTTTGTTTTATGCTTTTTCCTCCTGTGTCAATGATTTTTAAAATCAATTGATCTTCTCTCTGCTCACATGTTTTTAATCGGGAATTGTATTTATTCATTGGCTGGCTTCTATAACTACCAGGAGCTTTGATCCTGTTCTGTCTGTCACTATGTCTTTCCTTATTTTTCTCCGATTTCATTTGGTTTTGTGAAAACATAAGTTTCTATGAAGGCAACAAGTGCTTCACTCCAGGCAAGAAGTCTGGCAATTTCGATTTAACTGAGGTAAATTATTCTTTAAATGATGTCGGGTTTATGGATTTGGGCTTAAAAGATCGGCTTCATTCGGGTTCAGGCCGTATTCTGTTATGCTTGGGCTCTGTCGGATCTACTTTCAACGTCCAATTACAGCAATGAGCTGCTTTGTGATTGGCTTTTCCATACGCCAAGACTTAAAGGCGGACTGTGTAACTTCAGGCCACTAGGGGCTCTAGACTTGTAACTTTCACATCAAGCGCCCCTAGTGACCACAAGCGCTGCAGCACTGTTGGAAAAATCAACAGTCAGTCAGTCAGTGACGCCAGCCTCCCTTTTGTTTTGATCGTGTATGCAGACAGTAGTTGACCTGTAACTTCGGGATAAGGATTGGCTCTAAGGGCTGGGTCGGTTGGACTGGGGTGCAAAGTGGGGCTGGGCTGGAGGAGCAGCCGTCAACTCCCTGTCGCTGGAGGCCCGGCTCCTGGCCCGCCTCGCCTGAGCCCAATGAGTATATCCAAGCCTGTGGTCACATGACTGCCGTAAAGTGATACATTCTCTAGGTCACATGACCTGGCCAAAGATGGTTTGTCTCTCCAAACTTACATGGTCGGTATTTCAAGAGGGAAGCCCTGCTTGGAGTGATACTGACAAGCGCTGTATATTGGCCTGAGGAATCATTTTAAAATAACTCATATGTTTCAACTCTTTAGGTCACAAAGTCTGCGGTGTGTCTTTAACAAACACATAACAGAAAATCTCAGCAAGGTTAGCTAAACTATAGACTAATTATACAGTCTGAATAACACAAGGTAGTATATATTTAAAACAGTACCTCCGCCTTATAATGGTTTGGTCCTTGACTATAATGTACTGCTACTGGCTCCCTGGTTTAGTGAGTGCACAATGGGTTTATGAGTGAGTGTTGTGTTAAGTTCACTTTAACCATCAGTAGTAATCTATTGTGTTCCATTGCATGAAATAAGGCAATAATTAGTAAATGCAATCCTCACTTCATCTCATTCACTTGTCCAGTATTATCACTTTGCTGCAAACTTCCTTTGTAAGAGTAGAACACTGTCATTCCATTCAGGAGCTCAGAGTTAGAGATGAGAAGAGAGAGGGGGAAAAAAAGAAAAATGAAGGAGCGTGGAGTTGGAATTCAGAATTTATCAGTTGGACACCAATTGGCCCAGTTCCACACCAGTAGGGATTTGATCCGACCACCCAACAATGGTCCCAAACCTGACTTCATTAGAATACAGCTGAGTATGTAAAGGGTTGAAGAGGGTTGATAAATGCACCGGTTAAAATGAAAAATAATAATGCATTTTTTTTTTTTTTTAAAAAAACCTTAATATTCACTTGACCCAAATTTTTAGAAGATCAATAAAACGTCTTACCAGAAAAAAAAAAAAAAAAACAAACAAAAAAAAACTCCTTACATTTAATTTTGCCTCTCAGCCTGGAAGATTTGAAACATCCAGAACAGTTTTCTTGTATGAAGTTTCACTGTAGATGAGCTGCAGTGTTACATTTTACAACAACTTTCAATTTAGTCTTAGTTTTAATCACCTGACAAATACACTTTTAGTTTCAGGAAATAGACTTGGAAAAAGTTATTGGTAACTTACTGACTTCTGCAAAAATTGCTGTATTTTGAGAAAAGACAAACTGATTTTGTCTTTAATTGTAACTTCATGGAGAATGTTTCTACGATGTAATGCATTTGATCGTTGTCTGGTTTTTCATTTTTCATTTCTTTGTTTTTTTGAGCAAAGACAAGAAAGAAAAAACAAAAAAGTAACAATCGTATTGTACACAATACGATCCATGTGCACTTATAATTGCAATAATACGTCTGCTTAAAAAGGTGTGCTACTACTTAAATAATGAACTTTTTCTCTTGTTTGGTGTTTGTTCTTTATTTGAAGTAATCATTGATTATTATTACTAGTATCTTATTTTACCTTTAACTACGGTAATGTGTGCTCTGGTGTTTTGGTCCTTATATGGTTAACAGTTACTTGACTATGTACGTTTCCTTTCTTTGAAGTATTTCTTGAGCGGCTGTAATGCAAGCAATTTCTCATTGGGATTAACAAAGTATTTCTGATTCTGATTCTGAGTGGGTAAAATACCTATTGAATCCCAGCCTAATTTTTAAATATACAATTTTCACCGTATTGCTTCTGTTTGTTTTGACTTCTAGAAATACATGTTAAGTTTCATTTTTTGTAGTTTTAAATGTAAAATGTAGAGGAATGGAAATACTTAAGTAAAAGTAAAATGACTGATTTAGAAATGTACCATACCCATAAAATGAACTCAATTACTTCACCTCTGCCCAGCAGAACCTGTACACAAACACCTTCAGGGACTTTAGCAGCTTGGTTATAATTTGTCAAAGCTGCTGCTCTGGTGTGTTCTAAATGCTGCTGAAAGCTGACAGCACTTCACAAAAAAAAAAAAAAGGGAAGTTTTACCATAAAATTGTACGCAAGTGTGCAGGGATTAGATTTACACACTGAAAAGTTGAATTAAATGCTTGATGTTGAGTGGTGGCATGTTGGGAAAGCTGAAAGGCAGGAAAGTATCTCTTCCTGGTTCAGCTTTATATGGAAAAGCCTCAGCAAAAGCAAAAACCCAAACCATCCATGCGACAGTGTGGGAACACAAGCCACAAGCTGGCACTGCATGGCTGACACATACCCAGCATGCCCTGCTTTGGCTCTCATCTAATTACAGCTATGGTTTACCAGCCACGGCTTATTAGTGTTTCCTTAGCAAACTATAAAACCTAATGACACCATATAGTAGTAGCTGGGCTTTTTCTTGCCCCTCCCCTTTTTATTCTTTCCATGTTCTTGAATAGTGCAGATTATTTTTAGCTCAAGTGGTGAGAGTAATGTCTGTTTTTTTCCCCCTCGGTCAGCGTTTAAACATCTTGCAGAAGTCATGTTCTGTGTTAAGAAAGCAGCAGCGGTTTTTACACAAACATGCCTGATGGTAATTGATGATAAAATAATGACTTTATTTGTTGTTGTTGTTTCTCAAGAACCATTTTAGGTTTTGATTAAGGGAAATTTACTGAACTGATGATGAATTGAATTTGAAATTAATTTAGTACAATTACAGTGAAGTTACACACAGTCACAGTCAATTCCTCTGATAGACTTGCACCCCCTAGCGGCTGAAGCTGTAACTACAGAAAGAACTGTAGCTAAAAGTCAGTGTTACATGTTTTTTTGTACAGGCAAACAATAGACTGGTTATATTCAATATGTTTACCATTTGGCATTAAATGACCATCATCATCTAATATTGCTTTAATGCATTAGTTCACAAACCTTTTTTGGGTCATGACCCCCCAGAAACTTTTTTTTCTACACTAAAATTATTATTTTTTTAAATCAAATTTGCTATACTTTGTTACAAATACATAGTAGGATTAGTGCACAAAGTAACACAATGTGCCAGCTCAGATCATTTTTATTCTGCATTTATTTGAACTATCTTGATTAATGCTCCGAGATGAATATTGTTGTAATTGGTGCTAAATATATAATGTTGAATTGAATTGAACTGAATTGTTTGAGATTGTGTGTGGTGTTTTAATTTGAATATTACATTATTTAAGCTCCTCCTGCACTGTATATCTATTTCTGAGATATTATGTAATTGTGCAAAATTGATAATTAAAAATAGATGCATAAATACAATAAAATAAAGAATTTAAAAATATAATTTTAATCAGTGTTTTTGTAATTTTATTATTACAGGACATTTCAGGCAGCCCCATTTTATTTCCAGGTGACCCCAAGGTTGAAAACCCCTGCTTTAATGGATCCTCATGCCTAGAATGAAGCCAAGAACACCATGTGGATCATGTGTGTCAAACTCAAGGCCCGAGGGCCAAATCTGGCCCTTTAGAACATAAAAATTCGGCCCGCTCGAAAAAGTAAAAATTATAAAAAAAAAAAAAATGACATATTTTGTAAATGACCTAATTCAGTTGTAGATACCTCAGCCCCTCCAAATACAAAAAAATAATCAATGTCCAGAATATTTGCAGAGCTTGGTTTTTAATATCAAACTGTTAAAAGAAATTTTCCAAAAATCTGGAAAATTTTCCTCAAATTATTACAGGAAATTCCCAAAATAAGTGAAATTTCAGTGACGATCCTACAGTAACTGCTGTACTCACATACTTTTATATATCATCTACGTTGATGTGCAAACCTGAACTAAAATGAGTTTGACACCCTTGATGTGGATGATCAGAGGCTACAGGACTATGTGTGTCCACACATTAAAACAAGCTTGAATGACTTTTAGTGTGTCCTCAGGGCAGCAGTAGGATGGCTTTGACCTTCCTGAACACACATCATAGAATGCTGTCCAATACTGAGCGTGGAATGTTTGTTAATGTTTGGTTTTTGTTTGACGATGAGAACAAAAGACAAAGAAACACAAACAAGCAGGGTAACACAAAGCTTCTCCTCAAAAGTTATGGAACACCTTTTTACATCATTTATACTTATAACATCAAGTGAACTTACACTAGAACAGTGGTTCCAAAAACAGGGGAAGGTGTACCCCTAGAGGAGCCTTAGGCAACTGGTGGCCCGGGGTCCACATGCGACCCTTTCTAATTTAATGCGGCCCCCAAAGTAAACATACAAAATGACAGAAAAATACACAAAACAAAAGCAAGAATACATCAAAAATATAAGAATTACAACATTGCAGGAAAATACAGTAAAATACAAGAAAAACAGAAAACTTCAAAAACACACAAAACTACTACAGAAATGAACAAAACAAAAACAGGATTACACAAAATCAATCCAAATAAAACAAAACAACAAAAAAGACAACAAAAACATAAAAATTACTCCACAAAAACCCACAGTACAAACAAACAATCAGAATGACACCAAAAATACCCAAAATTGACTCCAAGAAATGCAAAATGACAACATAAATACACAATATGACTCCAAAAAATACACAAAAGGACTACAGAAATGCACAAAATGTCTCACAACGAGCAAGACAACAACAAACATACACGTAATGAGAGAAAAACACACAAAATGACTATAAAAACTATTTGTTCTTTATAGTGTTTTTGCTCAGATTGGTCATTATTCAAAATGCAGACATGAACGTTGGTAATGTGGCCCCTTTGATCAAACAAATACATTTTTGTGGCCCCCGCTGTGATGGAAGTTGCCCACCTCTGCCCTAGGAGTACATGAGCACATTGCAGGCATTACTTAGAAAGAAAGATGAAAGACAGTTAAGAATATACAGAAACATTACATAAAAAGATATTTTTTATTACACCAACAAATACATTAAAAAATTCCATGATATATACATTATGATTGGTAGAAATGTGATTTTAAAGATTTTTTTTTGTCTTTCAGGTCCCTATGGCCTATTTGTTCCATTAGTTAAAAGCTAATTGGTATCAGGACCATTTGTGACCAAATTGGAGTTTGAAGCAAGTCGAGTATTGTATATATACGTATATTTAATGCTGTAGAGGCCATTTTATCTCACTTCTGACAATAGGAGACAATAATTAGCTACATTTCACAAAGGAGACGGTATTTACTTACTATTGAAGTAATCACATTGAAGTTGCATGTTTTTTTTTTTTTTTTGTATTTCACTTTAAATTCCACAACAAATTTCAAATTTAATCGTAATCATGATTTTGGTTTCCACGATTAAATTAATCTGATTGTCTGCAATATTCACATTTAAAATACGGGCTCTGCACTCTGCAATAATACACTGTAGTTACAAAAGTAGTGTAATAAAAACAGATTTTTTTTTTTCAAACATGATAAATAATTGTTTTAGTAGTGATTACAGTATTGATCAAAAAAATTGTGATTATCATTTTGGCCATAATCGTGCAGCCCTAGTGCACGGGACATAAAACATTGGAAACCATTGCACTAGAAAACACTAAAAGGATGCGTTTAAAAAATACTTTCAGATTTGTTGGACTTAAAAAAAAAACACAAGTAAGCAAAACTGTCACAGCCTCTCAGTCCACAAACCGTGTGTGTGCATGTGTTATTGCATCCATTATCACACACACTCCAAGCATCTTGTATAGCTATTTGTTCACTTACACACTGCTTGTCGCCACCTTGTATACATGCCGCTCATTCAGCATTCACAAGGATGTAAAACATGCACTTCCAATATATTATTTAGTCGTATTTCCCCCGTAATAAAACACTTTTTGATTCCCACCCTAACATTGTATTTCCATTATTTTCTCTTTAAACATTAACCATGGGCTGGATGGTTATGCATGTCTCATTCTTCTTCGGCTGCTTAAAGATTCAAAATGCAGAGCTTTTTAAGACAGGCATGAGACTGTGATGTTTAAACGAAGCTGACAGACGCAGCAAAATAAAGATCTTTTTCCACCCCCCCCCCAAAATAATGCTGAAAGTCCACTTTTTCTCACTCCTCGCTCTCCCTTATTTTTTTTATTTTCGTCTCCCCTCTGCCTCTTTCGCTCCCCATTAAGAATCAGTGCTATGACAGCAGTTTAAGGACTCCCAAGATGCTGAGTGGGGATTTTTCCTGCTCTCCGGCTGATAAAATTCTCTCATACCACACAAACACAGTAATATGCAACGTTCTCTGTGTGTTTACTGATCAATGGAGGGGCATTTAAAATAATTTAGGTGCAGTAAAATGTGTGTATGATCTATTGTAATGTAACTTACAAGTTTCTAAAATAGAGCTTGTTTGCAATAATTTTATGTAATATATGCTAAGGGAATAGAACAGTCATAGATGAAGAAAGAAACCTTTAATCAAAAACCAAATCTAATACGAGTCAACTGGATTGTGGGGTGAAACTTCCTTTTTGATAAATAAAGCACGATTAAAGAAAGCCCTAGTCAATTTTCTCCGAAAATCAATACAGTACCCATAACAAATACAGATTTTCTAAGCTTCTACATGACCTACATGGCTATGTTTTGTTCAGACTGAAGTAGGACCCTTAGTGGTTACAGATGATGTGACATTCTGGATACTAAGTGACAATAAATCATGTTTTAAATGCAGAAATCTGTTGTCCGCCGCACCAACAAACTGGAGACTTATTTCAAATATAAAGCCAATTCTCATTGTTGAAGGCTATACAAGCAGAATAATTCAACTGCAGCAATTTTGCTGATAATAATAATTAAGCCAAAGATACACATTTTTTGTACAAAAAGGCTCAGGCGGAAGCGCACTTTGCCACAACTGTGCCGAAGCTGGATAAATGTAGGCTGTTGTTATAGAGGCTCTGTGTTTATTTTGTGAAGCAGAGGACTGAAAAAAACAGTTTGCAGAGTTGTCGACTTTTCTCTCTTGGAACATAATGGCCTGGTGTGTGTGCTGTGGTCTTTTGTTCTTTGGGTTGGCTCGAGTTTTAGCTGAGTTTCTTTGGATTACGGAATGTGTGATTTCATTCATTCTTTACAACATTTAGACCCGTGAGAGTCACAGAAGCTGGAGCTGCCCCCGCCAGCGGGTCTGCTGGAGCTGGAATAAACGGACAGGTAAACTTACTTCAAGGTGATGTGTCAATGTTATTTTGGCTTCCACTTCCGGGTGGATCATCTTAACTATTGGTCAATCATTCTGAAGATATGTTTACGTAAGGTTGTTGTACGCGCTGGTGCTCGTGCACGGTGCGCATCGGGTCTTTTGAAAATGGATTTTCACTTACCGGTGGCGCGTCTGACTTAGTGGGAAAAGTGCAAGGTAAGCTAAACCAGCAACTTGTATGAGTAATGCTGACTCCAAATTGTAAACAGAGCTGTGCACGAGGAAAACTGGACCAGCATAAGCGTTCCCTCTTGGAAGCAGGTAGCGTGTTGCACACGTGCAGAGGGCATTTCTTTTCTAAACTTTGGGAAAATCATCCTCTATCCCTTTAATAGACAGAATTGACCTTGTAAATATATGCTTGCACAAAGATTTGGTGTCAAAAGTTACAGTAACCAAACTCATCTCTCCGAATTGAGAACTATGTACTAGGTCAGTGTCTGTGCATTCCTTTCAGTTAATTTGTTTTGTTAATGTTGTTAATATAATAATATTAGGGCTGGGACTTTAACGCTTTAATTGCAATTAATTAATTACAGAAAAATAATGCACACAAAAAAAAATAAAAATAATAATAATAATAATAATAATAATAATAATAATAATAATAATAATAATAATAATAATAATAATAATAATAATAATAAAGCAGTTAATTGTTTTGCACTCGAAATATTGCGGAACCTTTGTCAATGCACGAGTTTCCAGTATACCCATAATACTGATGCACCGGCTACAACGGTAGAACCTGAGAAGTTATTGTTGTGCTTCATGGGCAAGTAAAAACACTGGATGGAAAACAAAAGTTGTGTGCAAATTGTGCATAAAGAGTTTGCCGATGACCGGCGCTCTTCCTCCTCCAGCCATTTTAATACAAAAACACATTTATTTTAAAAGTTTACAAACATTTAGGTCATTTGGGTCAAAAGTACAATATTTTTCAAATTACAATAATTTGTTCTTTTGTGATCATTTTTCATTATCAAATGATTATAATCACATATATGTTCAATAACTAATCTCACCCTACTTCTAGTTGTTACTTCTAATACAGTGTTAGATGTTATTATTATTATTATTTTTTTTTTGATGCCAAAACTAAATAAAACGATAAAACCAACAAAGCTCAATGAAGGCCTTCGCACTGAGCAAATTTCAGTTATACACATAAGATATCTGATTTTTTTTTCAGTTCATGAAGTAACAGAAAAATGCTTGGCTCTCTAAAACAATATAACATCCGGGATCAGTTGAAAATTCTTTCCAAGTGTCAAGACCACCCTGCAGGTAGATGAAAAGAGCCTTGTTATCCCAAAAGTTCCTATTCTGTTTCGGTGATTATATAGGAGCCATAGGCCCCCCACTTCACTTGGATGTCCCCTTTTGCTTCCAGCCGGTTGATTGGCGAGCTGCTTTAAGCTGCTTTTCTCACATGGTGTCCTGACAGAATCTGAATCGAACTCTGATTGGATCAAATTGCAGACAGAAACCTGCGAATATCCCTGTGTGCCCACCTTTGTGCCCCCTCAGTGTCAGCAGTGAAATTGGACAGGAAAGCTTTGTTTTGATTATACCAGAGGCTACATCTGTGCCTTCTGGGGCTTTCTTTGGTAATCTATTCTTTTCTCAGGTATAAGGATACAATGCAGCCACACCACCTTTAGACCTGGCCCAATTATTTAGGCTTTGAATCTAAGTCACCTGCCTCAAAGAAGCAACATTGTTTCAGTCTTTCAACATATCTAATTATTCATTGGAGAGATAGCAAAGATAAATGGCAATGACTGGTACAAAGATGTGAGTGAAGATGTCCCACAATATATTGTTGGTTTATCAAATGACCAGCTCATTATCATCATTAAAGATATTGGAGGTTAATGAATGGGACATTCATGTCATCAATTCAATTCAATTCAACTTTATTTGTATAGCGCAAACTACAACAAAGTCATCTCAATGCGCTTATCAAAATATAAAATTCATAATGAGAAAGAAAAAACCCAACAAGATCCACATGAACAAGCATTTAGCTTCCCTTTTAACAGGAAGAAGTCTCCGTTAGAACCAGGTTCAGAGGTGGCAGCCATCTGCGTCAACTGGTTGAGGTTAGTGGACAGAAGGACCAACAGAACAGGATAGAGATATAGAACATCAGAGTGTCTCAGACTAGTTGAGCTGTGAACCACAGATCAGGAACTGCCATCATCAGCTTCACGACACCTGAAACAGAGCAGAGAGAGAAGGACGAGGAGAAGGCACTGACTGCAGAAAAACATGATACAGTATTATCAAGTCAGCCTTGGCCTTAGGCCTCACTCCCAGTGGCCTAGTCTACACTTATTATAAAGGTGATGAATCTCTTCCCGTTTATTGGTAAACTAACAGCAACTCCAAGGTCTGTAAATGTGACCTTTTATAGATGAGCCCATGTCCGTTCTTGATTGACTGATTGAGTAATTAATTCTAATTTAAAATTTTGTCCTGATGGTGGCGCTAGAGAACAGGTCAAGGTTTCATTATCAATTTGTTATTTATGTATTCAACAAATAACCAAAGTGTCTGATACAAAAACTTGGTCAAAAATTGTCTGAAAATATATTTTTGGAGGCAAAAATCCCTGGGGTCAGATTAACTCCAGGGATAAATGTGTTAGTGATATTTGAGGATAATAGGAGGGTTAAAATGTGTGAACTCAAACACTTTATGGAGTTGATTGTTTTATTCACGTTTGTTTGTGTTGAATTAAATCTGCACTAGTGTCAGTATCAATTCCCAAGTATGGTCAAGTTAACAGAGAGTTTACCAATCTATAAAATAACCATAATTTGCACAAACACTGATGCAGTTTACTCTTTAAAGTGTCACTCCAAATATATTAGGTGTTTGGATAACGCTAGTGTTTAGTTTTTTTCAACGCTAACACAAAAATATTTACACTGGTGGCAGGTTAACATACAGTGGATTTCACAAAGATAAATCTATATTAGTTATTGTTCAAGAACCAATATCGGGATGTACGTAGCAAATAGTGGTAATCGAATCAGTTAAACCCATGTTCGCTTGAAAAAAACACAAAGCTATAATTTGTTGATCAGTATTTGTTTTTCATTCCAAAACGGTGAACACACTGAATGTGTGAATGTATGTGAAAGCAAGAGAGAAAAAGCCAGCGGAAAGAGTGTGGAAAAAGGAGACAGGAGGCGAGGAAATGGATGATGCTCATTAGTGTTTGATGGATCTAATGACCAAGATTTATTTATGTAAAGCGGAGCAGGATAATGGAAAAGAGGCGAGAGGCAAGAGGAAATCATTTAGAAGAGCCGAGGAGGAGGGAAGTATATGAATGGCAAGTTGAGGGGGTAACAACATGACCAGAGATATAGATCAATAACCCTTCTATTATGTTATGAAGAACAGGGAGATGAGAGGAGGAGGAGGAGGAGGAGGAGGAGGAGGAGGGGTGGCAAATGGAGCAATAATTTGCCAGATAAGTACACGTGGGAGCTAGAATGTGTGTTTGTGGGGAGTGGGTAGTGACAGGGTCACATAAACAAGTGGCAGCATCTCTCCCCAGAGGCCCAGCAGCGATGATGAGGAGGGTCTGGATGCATGAATAGTGGGACGCACACCAGCATCATCCCTCTCATGGAAGGTAAAAATAAAAGTCAACAGTAAAGGGCTGGTGCTCTGGTGCTGCTGTGATAGCCACCATCCGTTATGGGTAAATTGAACTGTCAACCCCTCCGTGTCATTTCCATGGCTGGATGAGAGGCAGACGCAGAGGCAGAGAGAATTATGGAGGTATTCACTGGGTGATCACAGCACGCAGCGAGAATGTTCCGGCAAATTAACTTCCGATGGAGGGGGGGTGACGTTAGTCTGTCAGAGAGATAAAAGAATGAGAGGATAAACAGGCGGAGAGGAGGAGACAAAAGAGCATGTGTGTGTTTTGAAAAAAGAGTATTTTGATGTTTTCTGTCGCTACGTTATATAGCATTTAACCACACTTGTTTCACGTTAGCATGCTGTGCACAGCTAAAGCTTATTGTTTATGTTCTGCTAGTGTCAATGTCAAAGCTCGCCATGCGTGGTTTACACGAAGCAGATCAACTCCAAAGTTTCTTCATGGGATTTAAACATCCATGATAATGTTTAGAAATTAAAATCAGTTTGACATGAATTCAGGAATAATGTGTTATTATGTTTTAACCAAGGTTTGGTACAGCAGTATATTGAATTAAAAGGTGTTCGCCTATTGGGTGGCAAGTGTAAAACTTTAGTATAAAAGTTGTAGCTAACACATTTTCATTATTTATCTCACTTCTCTCATATTTAGCACATTTTTTCTAAATTTAACACAACATTTAACCACATATATAGAAGTAAAAATAGTATTGAATCTAAATATTTAAATCTAAATGGTATATGTTCTATCTAAATGTTAAAACTATATCTAAATATTTAATCTAAATCTAAATGTTATATATCATATCTAAATGCTAAATCTTATATCTAAATGTTCAATAGAAGCCTAAATATTAAATCTAAATCTAAATGTTTAAATCTAAATATAAATGTTTAAATCTAAAATTAAATGTTAAATGTTAAATGTTAAATATAAATCTAAATGTTAAATCTAAATCTAAATCTAAATATTAAATCTAAATCTAAATGTTAAATGTTAAATGTTAAATTTTAAATGCTAAATGTTAAATCTAAATCTATATGTTGAACCTAATGTTTCACACATAAGGTAATTGACCCCACCCCTTGTAACCTCAACCAATACGCAAGCAGAGACACACACAGCCGCTCCCACCCACCTCTTCACTGATGCCTGCCTGGGTGATATGTATGGCTGGTTTTCTCCCAGCAGTGGAGATCGAGCGCGTGGTCATGGCAGGTGTACGAGCTGCACTTCACAGTACACTCCCAACACAACAGTGCTGGTCGTTATAACCGTGGCACACTTGGACTCAAAAGGGACTTCAAGGTGTGGATGTGTTGTATTAACTCTTTCTAATCTGCATTTGCTCACTTGTCAACCACACCATCTATTTCATACAGGCAATATGCTCGGATGCTCCCGTCTTCACCTGAGGACCCCTGCAGCTACTTAGCTGCCCTTGATGTTGCCTGTGTGAATCCTCTGCTTTGTAATCCATTATTAGGTTTAGCTAAAGAAAGACAGTATGGTAATTAATTAGCTGTTGGAATTCCATACCTCCAAACACAGACGCTGCTCTGCTGTAAAAAGAGCTGTTTTCAAAGACAAAGTTGGTCAAATTTCAGGGTTCTCACCGACGCTGTTGAGCGTAGGGGCCCCCTACAATGTCATTTTGATCCCCTACGGTGTGATGTCGCCCACTACGGTGTGTTTTTACCAGCGTATGTTGTTTTTGACTTTTTTAATCGTATGTGTCCATAACAGTTTGAATATTACTGAATTATTTTGAATCAGTCTTTTGAATAAAATGTTATTTCTTTTCTATACAAAGTCTCTGAACATTTATTTGTCGAGGACTTATCCCAAGCATGAGCCATCACCACTTCAAAAACAAGTTTGCCATTTAAAGTAAGGCAGTAACAAAGTAACAACAAACTTTAACTTTATTTTACAAAATTTGGCGCTCAGAGAGCAATAAATGTCAATATTTTCTAGGGGAGGGGGTGTCCCTGTACCCCCCTACGACACTCATGCCACACAAACCTGTGAAAAATTCCTAGTGAGAAAGCTGTGTAGGTGAAGAAATCCAATCAATTGTTCAATTTTATTTGACTTGGTGAACACTAGCTGACTCACTTCATTAATGTAGACCCTGTGTTGGACTAAAAGTTAGATCCAAAATTTGTTCTCATCCACTTCTGATGCCAATGTGCCACCAAGAACACTGCAAAAGTGGCATTTGTGCCAAAACAATGGCTACACACATATATACAGTATGGTCGTAAAGTGGCGTCATATCACAGGGAACGCCATAAACAAAACGGAAGAAAAACGCCATAGAGTGAAACAATCTCTTCCTTCTCTGGCAAAGAAACAAGAAATCACAGTAAGATTGAAGTAAAAGCACTTCTTAATTATGATCATTGTATCTTCAAACATTCTACAGGATTCCCAATCCCACGATGTTCAAGTCACCTCACAATTTTGTCAACAAACCCATTGTTTGTGATGAAATAAAAAACAATCTTGTATACAGAAATTTCTACCTTCAACAATTGCTTGTAAGTAATTATTCCTGTTTTTCTGAATTAATACCTTTGATTTATTATACTATGAGTCCTAGATCATAGCTGTGTTAGCAATCGCAAACTAACCACTCAGACTAAGTTTGATGTCAAATTGAGTATGTCTTGCGTTCACTTTAGAGAGTATGGAAAGATTGAGTATGCAAGAAATAACTGGATGTAAACATTATAGAGACATAGACAAGTCATACTCAACCGCCCCATGATGCATTGCAAGTGCAAAGTAAAATGGTCCTGAGACTGGCTTCAAGGAAAACATTTAAACATCCTCGGTGCACCGCGGAGACAGGACAGCAGCCTCCGGTAAGAGGAAAGGGGGCGGTGTGTGTGTGTTTATCAACAACGCGTGGTGCGGAGATATACGGACCGTACACAAGCACTGTTCACCGGACGTGGAGTTTTTATTGCTGAAATGCCGTCCCTACTACCTACCAAGGGAATTTACGTCTGTGTTTCTGGCCGCTGTGTACATTCCGCCGCGAGCCAACACTACCGTAGCGCTCGGTAAACTGCACGACGTCATCAGCGAACTCGAGACGGCACATCCCGATGCCGTTTTGATTGCCGCCGGCGACTTCAACCACTGCAACTTACGGTCTGTATTTCCCAAATATTACCAGCATGTGGACATTCCCACCCGTGAGAAAAACACCCTGGATCATGTTTACACCAACATACGTGGGGCATACAGGGCTGCACCCCGCCCCCACTTCGGACAATCGGACCACATCTCTTTGTTCCTGTATCCGGCCTACAGACAAAGACTGAAGCACTCACCCCCGATCACCAAACAGGTTAAGCTCTGGACCCCAGAGACTGAGGACACATTGCAGGACTGTTTTGCTAGGACAGACTGGGATGTGTTTAGAGCTGCAGCCACACTGGAGGACTCTTCTGTCAACGTACAGGACTATGCTGAGTACGTGACTGGGTACATTAGCACTTGTGTCAACAACATCGTACCCACTGCACAAGTCAAGAAGTTTCCCAACCAGAAGCCCTGGATAAACAGTCAGGTACGACACATGCTGCGTGCTCGCTCTGCTGCATACACATCTGGCAATGAGAGTGAGTACAAAACTGCAAAGTACGGACTGAGGAAGGCCATCACAGCGGCCAAGAAGCAGTACAGAGAGAAGCTGGATGACTTCTACTCCACTGCTGACTCTGGGCGGATGTGGCAAGGCCTGCAGCACATCACTGACTACAGAACCAGCTCCAGCACCACCAGCACCTCAGACAGCCTGCCAGATGACCTCAACACTTTCTACGCACGCTTTGAGATCTCCAACCCCAGCACAGAGAGGAGGCATCTACTTAACCCCCAACCGCCCTCCCACCCCCCACTGGTCGTCTCATCAGCCGAGGTACGCACGGTCCTGAGGAGGATAAACCCCCGCAAAGCAGCAGGACCAGACAACATTCCTGGGCGGGCCCTCAGAGCATGCACCAACGAGCTGACAGACGTGCTCACCTCCATCTTCAACCTTTCCCTCAGTCAGAGCACCGTCCCCTCCTGCTTCAAGACCACCACCATCGTCCCCCTCCCCAAGAAGAGCCCCCCCACCTGCCTGAATGACTACAGGCCAGTAGCACTCACTCCAATCATTATGAAGTGCTTTGAGAGGGTGGTGCTGACCCACATTCGGAGCAGCATACCGGACACACTGGACCCCCTGCAGTATGCCTACCGTCCCAACAGGTCCACCTCGGACGCCATTGCTGCTGCCATTCACTTCTCCCTCTCCCACCTGGAAAATAAAGACTCCTACATCAGGATGCTCTTTATAGACTACAGCTCTGCCTTCAACACGGTCATCCCCCACAAACTCACCCACAAACTGTTTTCCCTTGGACTCCACCCCTCCCTCTGTGACTGGCTCCAGGACTTTCTTACTGGCAGGCCCCAGTCTGTCAGGATTGGGTCCAGGACTTCAGCCAGCCTTATCACGAACATTGGCACTCCTCAGGGTTGTGTCCTCAGCCCCATCCTCTACACCCTCTTCACCCACGACTGTGTCGCCTCCCACAAGGACAACACCATCCTGAAGTTTGCGGACGACACCGCAGTGATAGGACGTATCACTGGCGGAGACGAAGCGGCCTACAGGGGGGAGGTGTCCAGTCTGGTGACATGGTGTGAAGACAACAACCTCACCCTCAACACGGAAAAGACGAAGGAGCTGATAGTGGACATGAGGAAGGAGAGGCGTCCTCATCAGCCACTGTCTATCCAGGAGCTGGAAGTGGAAAGGGTGAGCAGTTTCAAATATCTTGGGGTCCACATCAGAGACGACCTCACCTGGACCCTCAACACCACACAGCTGGTGAAGAAAGCTCAACAGCGGCTGTACTTCCTGAGGAGGCTGAGGAAATTTGGGATGTCCTCAAAGATCCTCAGCAACTTCTACAGCTGCATTGTTGAGCCCATCCTGACCAGCTGCATCACCGTGTGGTACGGCAACACCACTGTCATGGACCGCAAACGCTTGCAGAGAGTAGTGAAGACTGCTACGAAGATCACCAGGTCTCCTCTGCCCTCTCTGCAGAGCATCTACAAGCGCAGAGTCCACAGGAGAGCTGCCGCCATCATCAAGGACTCCACTCACCCCCAACACGGACTGTTCACACTTCTACCCTCAGGCCGGAGGTACAGAAGTGTGAAATGCAGGACCAGCAGACTCAAAAACTCCTTCTTCCCCTCGGCCATTAGACTCCTAAATAAGTGATTGGAGTCTAATGAACTATTCATTCACCCCCCCCCCCCCCCCCCCCCCCCCTTCTCCACTGTACTTTGCACACCACCTGCATTCGTACTTTAGATGCGCCCATGCACAGCTAACACCATGTCTCTCTATTATGAAACAGCTTTTTTGCACATACCATTGTATATATCACCTCTCCTCTGTATAGCTAATATATTTGTATTTTTAATTGTACAGGTGTTTTGTATTTAATGTTCAGGTTTTTTTTGTTGAATAACAGTGTTGCATGCCACTGTTATTTATTATAGTTCTTTTATCTCGATTTAGTCCTTTATTATTTATTCCTTTATTACGCAGGCATTCACTGGCGGTCGGCAAAGCAAGAATTTCATTGTACAGGGAAACGTGTTTCTAACTGTACAGATGACAATAAACACTTTGACTTGACTTGACTTGATTTTAAAAACAAAAGCATCTCTTCTTGTCTTCCATTTGTTTTCATTGCTTTTGTAAATTGGGCTCTTGTTTTAAAGTTAACCAGAAGTTTAGTCAGTAGCACATTGGCGGGTCTCTGAAAATCTCGGAAATGTCAGCAAGAAATGTGTTTCTGCAAGTTTTATGGATCAAATGACCACATTGATGTTCTACTTGGTAATTTTCTCGTTACCTCCACAAAGCGCAGAAACCGTAAGGTTATGTTTTCTCTGTGCGTCAGTGTGTTAGCAACATAACTTCAAAAGTTATGAACGGATTTGGATGAAAATGTCAGGAAAATTGATAAATGGGACAACGGACAAGTGATTAAATATTGGTGATATTCTGGCTAACAAAGAAAGAAAAAAAAAATAAATAAAAAACAAAAATATAAATGTATATACTGTATATATCCCATTCATCCACACTGTGGAACTTCTTGGTGATGATGTCATATGTTCTCTCAGAGTCAACAGCTCAATGTTGAGCCGATTTTCGATTAGTGCGTCTATTTTGTGGGATCGTGCGAGTCTCTGCTAAATCGTGTGTCGTGCATCGTGTAGTATACACGGGGTCACGAGAAGCGGTGAACACCTCACGACCAGCAATCGTATGGTTGTAAGGAAATCAAACATGTTTGAAATCCAGTCGTTCCTCGTGAGCTCCTTGTGAGTTGAGCAGTGCCGCGGACCAGCATACCATAAACGCTCACACTACGAATGCGTGAACACCGGAGGACCGCTGTAAAATTGAAAATTGACTGTACTGCCCATGTCTGTCCAGCCAGTTCCTGGTCCATCACATCGCCGTCTTTTGTTTTTTTAAAGCTCTTTTTGCTGAGGTTTGCGAGTGTCTCTCCACTTCCAGGTTCTTCTTCTTCATCTGTTTTAATGTCAACGAGTTCTTTTTCTTCTTCTTTTAATTTGTACATTGCATTTCCGGAAACAAGACCCTGACGTGTCGTGTATGAACGTACAGTGTGAGCAGTCAGATCGTGTCAGAGCGTCGGTCCGTACAGTGTGAGAATATGAATCGTGGGCTGCAAACATTCAGGCTCTGCACTTGAGTCGCACAGTTTGAGCTGGAGCTGAGTGCAACGATTGAACAAATTACACAGTGTATCTCAACCTTTAACTGGGCTTGAGCTGCTCGGCGGAGGTCTGCGCTCTCCAAGTGCTTTTTTAGTTTCAAATGTTTTCAGAACTTTCAAAGGTGGAGGATCAACAGAGATATTTAGCCTCAGTGTGCTTAAGGTTTTTGTCGTTCCAAATGCATCTTGGGAATCTTGGAAGTATAATCAGTGGGAACGGTCACCATAATAAACATCCTAGCCATACATTTAGTATACAGTAGAGAGTATATATTCATTGAGTGTGTAGTGTGTTAGTATGCAATTTCAAACACAGCCTATGTCTTTCTATGCATTATAAACAAAATGTTAGCAATCGTCCCTTGCATTTTTAAGCAGTTTAGTGTTTCTATGCAATGCACTTCATTTTATTTTCTTATTTTTAGAAGGTAAACTCTACACAAGTAGACCTGAATATTCCATAGGGTAGTGAAAGCAGTCCCTCTCCAATCTCTTGTGAGTTCTTGCTCTGCCTCTATCTTTTAACTTAAATATTTATAAAGAGTCCCTTTATTGTATTAACTATTTATTGATTTATAATTTAAAAGATTTATACAAGAGACCAAGAACTGCAGGGTAGAGGGACTTTCATTTTTTTTGCCTCTTGACATTTGGGCAGACAGAAAAACTGAAGAAAAAAAAAACATTAAAATTCAGACAACAAGACAAGAAATGGATGCATAACCTGGGTTAGCATGGCTCAGTTTGGCTAATGATTAGCTGTTTTTTGAGATGTAATCTGTCTCGCTCCAGGGTGGGTCACACACTGGCACATTACACACAATCTGAATAGTGGAAATGCAGCGCCTGGCTCCACCACTTACTGATTTATATCTGGATTATTTTCTAAATGCATTTCTTTAGCTCTTTGCTATACGACTTCAGCTTTACTTTGCTGTCTGTGGGCTACAGAAGCATGTCACTCTTTACCAGCACAGTGACCATTAGCAGAGGTGAAAGTAATTAATTAATAGTACTCACGTAACTGTAATTGTACGATTTACACCTCTGACCATTGGCATACTTCATCAATGAAGAAAAACATCATAATCATAACCATATTTCACTGTCAAAAAGTGATTCATTGGGTTACAGGGGTTCCATCCAGGGCTGGGCTCAATTCTAATTGTAATTGCGGAGTTGATAATTAATTACAATTACGACATAATTATAATTGGAATTGGAAAAAATATGTTACTGTTATAATCGTAACTGAATTGTAATGGAGTTCAGATAATTGACTATGTAATTGCAATTATGATGGAAAATTTACTATTTAATTGAACACAAACCTGGGGAACCATGTTATAGTCCTGAGGCTTAAAAAATGTAGCTAAAAAATATAAAAAAAATGTTTCATATCAAGTATTTTCACTAACTGGCAATTCTCCAAAACATGGCTGCCAAACTGATTTTAGTTCAGGGGCCAAATATGGATCAGTTTGATCTCAAGTAGGCCACAGATTTTATGCTTGAAAATGAGTAATTTCAACATTATTGTGCCCTTGTTTGCACTACTACGTATACATAAAAAAATACACGTGTAAGAAACTGACAATATTCTTCTAATCTGAACAGGATCTTCACTTTAAATTTCCTAGATTTTGTGACCAATTTCTATTTCATTAAAGAAAATATTATGTAGTAATTTGTAAAGAATGTAAGGATTTTGAGAATTTTCCATTTTTTCAAAAACTTAACATTAAAAATGGCTGCCATCATGCGATATAAGCACCAGGAGTGTTGAGTTTCATGTCTTCTTGGTCATTTTTACTTCCTCCTGTGGGCCGAATTGGATGCTTCAAATGAATGGATTTGCCATGAGTTTAACATGTGCTTTAGAGGATCACTTTACTATTTAAAAATCTAGGGGTATATTGACACAATAAAGGCTCAGTTGCCACCCACACACACACACACACACACACACAAACATTAATACCAATATATTCATAGATTAGGAAGCCTAACAAGATAATCATGAGATTAAAAACAAATTGGATGATAGATAATATTTTTTAGTGTATTTTACAGCTGATTTAGGACATGGGTCAAAAAGATGCCAACAGAAAGCTAACACAAGAGGAAGGTTACATTTTATGGGGTTATTTTTTCAGACTCAGTAATTGTAATTAATTTCAATTGAACTTCAGTAATCAAGAATAATTGTAGTTGATATTCTGGGAAAAAATAACAATATAGAATAATTTTTATTGTAATTGGGAAAAAAACTATTATATAAAAAATATATTTGAGTTGGAATTGAATATGGATAATTGAAGACATAACTGTAGTTGAAAAATGTAATTGACCCCAATCCTGGTCCATTAAACAACATGTGTTGGGCTAAAGACTCAAAGGAAGAAGAATTCTGTTATGGTCAGCAGAAGGAATGATTTTTTATTAATTTATACATTTATTTTTGGCAAAAAAAAGGATGCTCGGCTATGGGGTGGCGGCGAGGCGGAGAGGAATAGTGCTGATAGAAAGAAAGAAAGCTATGGGGATTGAAAAGCAATTCTGGCTTTCATGCAGTGCTACATGAGTGACAAGGCAACCATTTACCGAGTTGTGCTATCAAAAGGGATTAAGTCAGCACATACATGGCTATTATTCAAGCTAATTAACGGGTCTTTTTTTCTGGGGAGGCCAGGTTTACCTCCACAACAAAGCAAAGCACAGAGAGAATGAAGCAGGAAACAGGTTGAGGAAATCATTAGCATACGTTCTGTTTGAGTGGGGACAATGACGGACAAGATTGAGAAATCTCATTAGCGCTCTGGCTGGGAAGTAGCAAATGACAAGCATGTTTAAAGCCCTGATATGATATATTTCTATACATTGTGTTGAAAAGCCTGTAACTCATGTAACTCACATACTTTTTTTTTCTTTCTTATGTAAAAATGTGAGTAAATCACAAACTGTTAAAGGAGTCCTACCCAAAAGGACTTCTATCCTTAGGGTTTGTGTGTCGCCAACTTCAGCCACCAAAGCGTGTCAACGCACTGAGCTCTTTTTCTCCGCTTCATTGTTTAGTTGAAACTGTCTGTGGTATATAGATTATTTTTCAGGTCACAACTGTTTTTATCTTCTTTTGGTAAACAAGAGGTTAACATTGACATCTTTATCTTTTCCTGATTTTTTTAAAGGGACCAAAAGCAGCACAATTTGACATTTGAACCAACAAAGCTGCTAAAAAGCAGGCTGGATGCTTCACTCCAATAGAAAACAATGGGATGTTTACAGGAAAATGGGGCTGTGTGACATCATCAATCACGTGATTTCAAGATGGTGGAATACAGATTTGAAGTAGTCTCATTTTTAAAAGTTAATAAAATGTGTTTTGTTAGGCATATATCTTCTTTTAAGGCCACATTTGTGAAAACAGTGGACAATCCCTTTAACTAAGCAATAATAATAATTTTATTTTTGTATTTGATTTGAATGCCTTGTCTTCAAATATGGAAAAGCATTTTTGGCCACACCAAAACACAGCAAACATGCTGTATAAACCGTGTGCTGTTCGTTCTTTCATTATTCTGTTTTAAAACCAAATCAAAATAACAAATAAACGGTGTGTTTATTTTGTTTTACCGACTTAAACCAAAACAGAACAGACGAAAACCAGAAAGGTTTTAAAATGAAAATATTAATGATGAAATATTGTTCTGTTTGTGAGATATTTGGATATTTACAGGGACATTAGAGTTAAAGCATGTCACATTCTGTCAGAGCGAACAGTGTTACTGTCCAAATAGTATCCAAATAAACTGGTGACTGACTATCGACTGTGAGGCTGGTGAGAAACAATAGACGTTAGAACTTCTACCATTTGACACTTTTGCAAAAACAATTACAAAGCTATTTCAAGGCAGTAAAAACATTTATTTTGCATGTTATAATACCACTAGATTCTGATGGCAACTGTCAACACACACGGAAGTTGACACACAAGAAACGAATAGCACCAGTAGGTTCATTACACCACCTCTGATTCCTTTAATCACATAATATCATGTGTGTGTTTTTCATAACATTAATTTATTATATTATGATTTATTTATGTATTAATAACATTTCAATTCACTAATTCATCAGTAATATGACTTATGTGTTGTTTCTTTTTTGTCCGGGAGTAAAAGTCCGCCCCCGTCTGTGGGTCCACTCTGTGTGGTGAGCTTAAAGCATGAAGCTTTAATGGAATACCCAGTTAGGGAAAATTTACTGTAGTTTTTATAAGAACAAATGCTTTTACAACTGTTCTTCATGATGATCTGACACTGAACATCAACAGATGTACAAACCATTTGGGATTTTCTAAAGAAATTCAGGCACTCTGGTTACGTCAGCTTGCCTAGATGGTTAAAGACAAGCTGTTGTTAACCAACAATGGTAGCGCAACAGTGGGACCAGTAGAGGTTTGTCCCCTGGTGGCATTAAATAGCTGCCAAGTATCATTGGAGGGGGATTTCACCCTAACAGCTCCTTTGAGACTGCTAAAGGCCTGTGTAGTGCCCGTCCAACAAACAGGCAGTGGCTTTACCAACACAGGCAGCCCTGGGGACCCAGGGAGAGATGTGGGGAAAAATAAAGAGACTAAGGGGACATCACTTCACTGGTTTTTACACCCACACACATGCCACTGTGGATCCGTCAATTGGGATTGCACCTGACACTTGACATGCAGACACACATATATACATGGATGCGAGAGAGAGGAAGAAGATGGAGTGGATGTTAGTGCACGGTGACTGACAGACAAGTGCCTGATAGGAAGAGGCGAGTGTAATGGGGTGTGAAGTGGAAGACCTCAGGAGACACTGAGGGAAACCATCTGCCTGTCGGCGCTGTGTAGCCTCTCATCTCTCCCTCGCTACTTAACTGTCTGTCACACACACACACACACACACACACACACACTTTGGATCAAGGGAGGTAAATTAAAGAAACAGATCCCATTTATCTCCTTAACTTAGTGACACTTGTTGGATCCGGCTGCCAGTCACCAAATTACAACACCTGAACAGTAGTTAAGAGCCCAGCGTGTGGTGGATGATCCATGTAGTGAAAGGAAAATGATAGTGAAAGTAAGGTTTACAGCCGTGTCACTGCTTGATTGTACCAGTTCATATAAATGGTAAATGGACTTGATTTATATAGTGCTTTATCCCCACACTGAAGTAGTCTCAAAGCACTTTACAATATCAGCTCATTCACCCATTCACGCACCAATGGGACTGAGCTGCCATGCAAGGCACTGGCCAACCACTGGGAGTAATTTAGAGATCAGTATCTAGCGCAAGGACACTTTGATAAGTATAGACTGGGATCAAAACCCCACTCTTTTGCTGAGAAGACAACCCCCTCTACCATCTGAGCCATAGTCATAAGAACCCACATTACCCACTGTCTTACTCTCCTGTTTGAAATGGTACAAGTTTTTGACAAAGGAAACTATTGTCATACAAAACAACCAAATAGCCTTTCCTACGGTGGCAGGTAGGTGTCAGACAACATGCAAAAAAAAAAAAAAAAAAACACAAATGCAAAAGCTTCAACTTAAATACAAATGGAGAAACATAAATACAAAAGCTCCAACAAAAATATAATCTTATGAATCTTATTTCTCAATCAACCAATATATAAAATGTCTAGTACTATTCCTTTATGTAATTGGGTGTGTACGCTTTTTTATTTACTGATGTTATACAATTTTTTAAAAATGTAAAGATGTCTATCCATTCATTCATCCATCCATTTTCTTACCCGCTGGCTCCTTCTTTCAGGGTCACGGGGCAAATAAAGATGTGTATTTAAAAAATGTGTTGAATGTTATGTTGGATGATAGATGGATGTATGGATGACAGACAATCGGGGTCACGACATCCAAATTTGTAAGGTGTTTGTCTACCATCTTCCTGGATCTTATAATTGAACAGCTCTGAGGATATATGACAACAGTAGCAAGAATTCAATGTAATTCATTTTAATTAGTCACAAGGAAAGTTTAGGAGGCCTGCTGCTCCTGCAAACAGCTCATGTGCAAGTTAGTACCAGAAGCAAGAGTGTATGTCTAGAGATTTGGGAGTAGACATTTTATCTTCTTGGGCTGGGCGTACCCCGTACAATAGTTTGGTTGTAGCAAGACGTTTGAGTCAGTTATCAGTCACACCACAGGCCAACCCCTGCTACTGTGATTTCTGAGCTTTTATGTGGTATCAACAAAATGTAAGTGTGGAGTCCTTGTGACACAAGGACTTCAGAGATAAGAACTGGTATAAGAGAAACAACCTAAATGATATATTCCGGATGGATAAAAGAAATCCAAATAAATCATGAGATTCTGCTAATGATGTCTATAGCCTAATTAGTAACACTTTACTTGAAGTTGTATACATGAAGCTGACATTACGCTGTCATTATCTGTCATTAGCATGAATAAGGTGCCACAAAGGCTGTCATTAAGTGTCATTCGCTAAAATATGACACCTTTGGAGCTATGTTGGCATTTACTGAATCAACTGAATGGCTCGTTATAATGCTTTTGCAGAGATTGATGACGACACATTGGTTTCAACAAGGTGTGTTAGAGCAGGGACACATCTAAAAGTCTCAGGAATTTGGCCCTCAAGGACTGGAGTCTGGCACCCCGTGTTAGGTGGAGGGATATAGTGGGGTTAGATAGGGATAGGTTTAGGGTTAGTGTTAGGTGAAGTTTTATACATAAGGCATACATTACATTACGATTTCATTAACTGTGCCAAATCGAAATACTTTGACTAAAATGTTGAGAGTTGGACCAGGATCAATCAACTGCACCACTTCATACCCAAATATATGTGTATTCAGCAGAAAAAAGTGGTTTGAGGTAGTTACTCTTTAAGTGTCGTTCCGTAAATTATGACACCTTTGGAGCTATGTTGGCATTTTTTGGCTAGTGGGGTTAGTTAGGTTTAAGGTTAGGGTTAGGGGTTAGGGTAACAAAGGGTTAAGGTAATGAACGACACAGCAGCATTCATGACACCTTATTCATGCTACTGACAGGTGTCATGATAATATTGACAGCTTAATGTCAGCCTTTATGTATAAAACTTCAAGTAAAGTGTTACGGCCTAATGTCTTCATCAGCTTTTGATAGATGTACATCCTGCTATAGCGTCCATGTTTAATCTGCTTTCGTCACCTCATTACCTCTTCTCCTCTTCTTTCTGTTGGGTCTCTTCATCCGTCTCTCTAAAGCCTGATGAAAAACAGTAACACAGGAGGGGGAACCAAACTGCTTCTTAATTTTCCCTGACAGCCTTTCTAAAACACAAAGGCCCAAATCCACACTGTAATTGAAAGCACATTCCTATTCCAAACAAATTAAACACAATTAAAGCCCCAGAGTTATGAGTATCTATCACTAGGCGATGTTTTTGTAAAAATCCCCGCGCTGCACATCAAAGTCTCTCGACCCTTCTGCTTAATTGCCTCATTAGGGTCTCCCTTCTTTGTGCTACGGGCTTCATAAATACAGGGCCTGCTCGTTTCATTTGGGAATTACACTAAAAGACGCCCCTTAAACTAATCGCTTCCACGTTTTCAATAAAAGTTCATCTGTTTTTAGGTACAGGACAAAATGAGATTTTCCTCCATTCGTATATAGGACATAATTTGCAATGCCCATGGTTAGCTCAGAGTGTGATATACACTATTATATCGTGTCGGTGACAAGGCACAAACCTGCAGTCATGTTCGGCAACCCTTGCAACACGTGTGAAAATGTAGAGCCATAAAAAATATGGTCAAACTAAACAGAATGCAGGCCAGGATACCATTCGCTCAATATCAAAGGTGTGGCATTTGACACATCATAAGAGGTGACAGGAAAGAGGGTGTCGCCACCGGGAACCAGCGAATCACATGACAGGAAGATGATTGTGTGCAGCTGAGAGGAAGGTTCCCTCCTTTTTCTCCTCTTCCTCATCATCACAGAATGCCATCCGAGCATGGCTGGCTTTTAATTTAATCTTATAAATGAGGTGCGCACTCTGAGACAACATGCTGTTTCAATTTAATAATGGCGGCTTTATTGGGGACAACGACACAGGGGAGAGAGAGAGAGAGAGAGAGAGACTGGATGATACGAGTGGGAGTAGAGGGGGTCGTAAAAAAAAAAAAAAAAGGGAGAGAAAGAGCCAGAGGAAAAACGGTGGTAAGGAACATTTGTTAGTAATCCAATTCCACATACCATATGGCTTCATTACCATTATGCGGCAGAGAGGACCTCAGTCAGTCTGAAAATAAAGACCTACTTAGCCCCATCCAAACTGACCCCAAATGAGACATGTTTGTCTCCATGTGACAGTGTTAGTGTTATTGCCCTGCTCTTGAATTCTTTGTGGTTGGTTTGAGATTGAGTCTGCAGCTGTGCATGGTTTGTGCATTTGTGCGTGCACGTGCATTGGCCGTCTGCGTCTGGGTGTGTGTGTGTAAGATAGGATCAGGCAGTTTCTCAGTGACTGATTATTACGGAAGAGAGTCCTTTGTCATTACTGCGAGAGAGAAAGAGAGAGAGATGAGGAAAGAAGGAGAGAAAAGGAGAAGGCCCATAAACCAGCTCCATTCACATGTGAAGATGACTGATATTGCAGGAGCAGCAGGACCCCTCGCTGGGTTCATTGGCCCCTAAGTGCTCCTTTGCTGAATGTGTCCCTTATCTTGGCCTGACAGCAGTAATAGAATATGCATAGCTCTATTAGCATACAAGGTAATGGCACCCTTGAGGGGAGGGCACTGACATAAACCTTTAAGTAGAAATCAAAACATTGGTAAAAGGCTGAAGCAGAATAAAAAGGGGGTTATTGTCACCCAGTGCAAACATGGCCCGAGGCTGCGACCGTCGCTGCGTGCAAGGTATGCTGGCTTTACACTTCCATGCACCTCTGCCTACACGCACACACACATACACACACACAGACAATGAAAATTTAATCACCTCCAATAATGTGATACAGACAAAAATGTTATCGCTGCCAGAAAAAGAGAATATTAAATGTAGATATCTTTATATCAGCATGCATGAACACACTTCATTATATTCACTTTATATCCTTTAGGTTATGAAAGCATGTGAAATGGACAGATGTGGGGGAAAAAACATTCAATTACAACAAATTGTCATCTAAAAATACTATGAAATGGATGCTTACAACAACAACAAAAAATTACAAAATCCTCAAACTGTGTCTTTGAAAAATTGCCAAATCTTCAATTAAGCTTTGTCCCTAGGTTCCCAAAGTTAGGTACGGGTACCCCCAGGGGTACGCAAATTGTCACCGTGGTTACATAAATAAAAATTGAAAACAGCATGACAACGTTGGAAACGAGAATATGAATAGAGCTGCAGTAAGGAGCCTCCATGCATTGCCACAAATTACACATTGGCCTTTGTAAGATTATCCTCTAGTGATGACTGAGAAACAATCTCATCAAAGTACATTAAAGATGGCAGTCCTTTATCCAAATCATTCCTCATTGTCCTCTGTGTGTATTGCAATCTGCACTCTCTCTCTCTCTCTCTCCTGAAAATGTCCTCAATGAAAAGATTTACTGTCAATGAGGTTTTGGAACAGCTCTTTCACAGTGGAAGTGAAGTAGAGGAGAATGTGTCTGAGACAGAGGATTATCTTGAGGAGGACCCTGATTTAGAGGCATTATCATGTGATATTTGAATGAAAACTATTCATGATGAATTAATTTAATTTTAAAAGTTTTGCCTGATGATGGCGCTAGAGAACAGGCCAAGGTTTCATTATTAACTCATTCAGTGCCAGCCATTCTGAGATTTTCTACCCCCCTCAGTGCCAGCCGTTTTTGAGCATTTTGACTGATTTTTAAAGACCCACAGAATATTTTCTACTATGACTATCTGAAATCTGACACCAGATTCTAAAAGATTGAAGCCTCTACTTTCATTTGTTTCGTTCTTTTGTAATCAGCCGTTGAATAGAGCAAGTTTTACACAAATCTTCAGTTTCAGAGCAAAAAGCTGATAAAAAAGCCTTTTTGTAAAAAAAACCCTGTCAGTGACTTTAAAGCTTTTTTTTTTTTTTTTGCTTTAGTGACAACTCTAACATTTGAACATCGTTTCCTTATATAAAACTAAAAAAAAAAAACACACAGACCGGGCTTTTGATGGCAAAATTATTATTATTTATCCATCTGGGTCAGAGTTGAATGAATTTCTTACTGTATTTTGGCGTTCCTCCAACTTTCTCTCCCGTCAGCCTGCACACATGCAACTTCCTCCTCCTCCCAGACATGTAGAGGGTCACTGCTTACCCCGTTTTTTATGGTTTTATCTCACAATCGCCACATTACCCATGAATTCCACACTTGCTCTGGTTGGAGTGTGCGCTGATGTGCTCTGCTGGGAACGTCAGCTCTGTACGTAGCGCCATTTTCTGTCTCGTAAACGCCTTTCTTTCTCCCTCTGAGCTCCGATGAGCACGGATGATCTCACATCCAAAGGTGCGCTGCTACTTCCTACATGTCACCTATTATTTTGCTATCTGGCTCACAGGCTGGGGTTATTTTGTACCCACCTCCACCCCCCCCCCCCACCTCCACCCTCCCCCCACACGCAGGGATGACCCGTTTGGCCCGGTTAGTTGATGGTTTTATCTCACGATCGCAACATTATCAATAATCCACTCAGGTCCACACATGTTCTGTGTTAGTATGTGGTGCTGTGAGCTGCTGGATATGTCAAAATATCACTTCATAGAGCCTTAATCTCACTTCTTTTCCTGCTTCTTCCTCCTTTGCTGGGTAGCATCAGTGGCTAATCTCTCATCTAAAGGTGCACTGCTGCCATTTTCAGGACACAGTTGGTCACTACAACACCCCACAGCTTTGATATTGATGAGAGACCTTCGCCAGGGTGTTTTCTAGTAATCCCCGTGAAAAAATGCAAATGACGAGATATCTCGTCAATGGCACTGAGCGTTTGGATTTGAAATGATGAGATATCTCGTCAATGGCAATGGAGTGAGTTAAGGGGTTATTTATGGATTCAACAAATAAACTTGGTCAACGATTTTCTGAAAATTATTTATTTTCTAGAGGCAAATATCCATGGGGTCAGATTGACCCCAAGGGCAACATTTTGGGAGTAATATTTGAGGATATTAGGAGGTTTAAGTATTTTTTTATGAAAATACTTGTGTTGGAGTAGTTTTTGACAAAGACTATCTGTACTTTCACTCAAAGTGAAGCGCTTCGTCCACCTGTGCTCATCATCATACATAAATGCCACATGGCAGTGGACAGTTGTTACCAATGCTTAATGTTTCACAAAACAGCTGTGATTCAGGAATGTACAGTCTGAACATGTCCAACAAAAAGACATAGCACGGACGAAGTAGCAAAACATTGCTAAAGAAAAATAAAACTATCGTTCTGTCAACAAATTTTAACGTAAAGCTTTGCAAAACCAACTCAAAGCTGAACAGACTGTGTTAATGCATAGTGTTATGTCTTGTGTTGGCAATGTTTCTCAAATGGGGGTACGTGTACCCCTAGGGGTACTGGATGGCACTACAGGGGGTACTTGAGAGAGTGAGAGAGGAAAATTAACAAATAAAGTGTCAGTCTTGGTTCCAACCCAAGGTGTGAAATGAATTTTCAACCTTGGGGTCGGGACACTATGTGGGGTCACCTGGAGTTTAAATGGGGTCATCTGAAATTTCAAAAAAATTGAAATAGCTTTTTTTAATATCGTAATTATTACAATAACACACAATTTATACTTTCACTTTGTGATAAAAAAAAATTATTTTTTTTATCAAAATGGGGTCACGATCCAAAAAAGGTTGGGAACCACTGCACTAAATACTGTTTCTTTCCACTTATTTACAAAATGAGATTTTTTTAAATGTGTTATCACTCATGCATTCCATCATAATGCTCTATAGCTGTTTCTAAATAGTTTTCTAAGCGAAATGTTGTAGTCGGACAAATTGGGTATACTTAAGCCAAAAAAGTTTTAGAACCACTGCTTTAACACATAAGAAAGCAATTTTCTAGTTTTATCGTGTCACACAAAAAAATAACATGTTTTGAAAAGTCTAATTTAGTCTGGAGGGAGCGACCAGAGGGAGTTTAGCTTATCCACATATCTATGTTTTGTAGGGATATTAACCTTTGAGGTAGAGGCTGAGGAAGTTGTGTGAATGGAGGTGAAGAGTTAGCACCACCAGGGTTGACACGCAGCACAGGAACATGCTTAAATCTTTTTCCTTTCTTTAGTTGTTATACACGGGAAAAACAAAATCAGTGCTAATATTGCAGTAATATTGGTAATTGCATCCTTAGTAGCAATTATGGTTATTATGAGGTCCTCTTTGATATGCAGTTCTGCTCCGGCGCCAATACGAGCCATATGTTAAGACGGGACAATTATGCTAATCATTCCACATTCAAGTATGTAAGTGAAATAAAGTTCACCTCCTGAAGTACAAAAGCCCAGTCGTTCAGAAAGTTGGAGAATTAAAGATGTAAAGGGGAAATCCAGCAGTGCTATGGTCACTAACTCACTGGTTTATGTTAATTACCAGTAGAAATGCAGGCAAGATACAAAAAAAGAATGCGTTATTTCATCAGATCTGCACGTAATTAGACTTGGCCCAACTTTTATGTGCCATTTTGGCCCCTGATATTGACTCATAAAGGCCAATAAAGCATTTTTATTTTACACTGGACTGTATTAGAACACTATTAAATCACCATTAAATGAGCAGTACCATTTCTTAGCTGACACTTTAGTGAAACAAACAACAAAAAACAACAACCGATTTTTCATATCTGTAATTTAATGTAATGTTTATTGCTTGGTTGGGTGGCCAGTTTAATGAGCAGCAGTCTGGGATTTATGTCTCTTCATGAAAATAATAAAAGATTCATTTGATCACAAGTCCACCAGACCCACAGCACAACAGCCGCATAATAACACAAATATTTTGTTTCCATGGGAACTATATTATTCGTATGGGTCGCGAGTGTTGGTGGGAAGTGGCTTTCTCATTGTCTGTGTTTTCAGCCCAGCCTGTGGATCCCACTGGTCAGTCTGTTCCTGCTGTGGTTGGTTTGTCCTTTTACGCAATGATGGCTGCGTGTGGAGCCAATAGTGTTCCCCAGTGTTCCCCTCTGGTCCACACAGATGGTTTGGCAGAATGACCAGACAAACTGGGCCTGGCAACGAACCCAAAACTGTATTTCATGATCATTCAACAAGTTTTTTTCTTGCTAGATTTCATTGACCATGTTTTGATGAGGTTTTAGTTTTTATCAAACAGTGAGTGGGTTTGGGGTCTATTATAATTCTAATCAGGTAATTGATAAATAATTATTTTTATTTCAAACACTACATGTTATTAGATGGTCACACCACAGCTGCACCTTCGTTCTATCTGTTCTTCTCCATATTCATGTTCTCACAGTGCTGTGGTTCACTTAAGCATGAGATTGAGTGAAATATGCAAGCGTCCAAATAGAAGGAACTATTTTGATTACTTATTACTTAACCTGTAATGAATTCTACCCTTTTTTACTCTGCTTGTCCTGCGTTATCCTACCCCATACACCCCCCCCCCCCCGTAAATAAATGGAAAAATATTCACTGCCCTGGGCTACTGCTGAACTTCTCACTCTCTGCATTCAATTTAGAGCAGAGCCGCCGTGATGTCACCAGATTGTCCAAACAGAAAAAGAAACCGTGGGTTGGAGGTAAGGCACATGTGTCAAACTTAAGGCCAGGGGGCCAAATCCGGTCCTTTAGATCAGTGGTTCTCAAGGTTTTTTTTGGCTCTAGTACCCCCTTTTTCTTATTTCTGAATCCAACACGACAACGTTTTGCTTAAAAACTATTTTAAAACAACTAGAGCATAATGATGGAATGAACAAGTGATGACACACATTTTAAAGAATATTATTTTGGAAATGAGTGGAAAGAATCAGTATTTAGTGCAGTGGTTCCCAACCTTCTTTGGGTCGTGACCCCATTTTGATATCAAGAATTTCTGGCTTCTCCAAAGACATTATTTCTAGAATATGTTTTTGATCATGTTTGATCTCAGAAATGTATATTGGTTTTTTTTTTGTTTTTTTTTTAATGAATTTTAGTTTAATTATATTCACAAAGTGAAAGTAAAGAAATTGTTGTTTAAGATTGTGTGTCATTTTATTATTATTATTTTTTTTAAAAGAATAATAATTACAAAATTTAAAAAATCTATTTAAATGTTTCTGAAAATTTAGGCGACCCCACATGGGCCCCCGACCCCAAGGTTGAAAAAAACGGATTTAGTGACTCCTGAATAGATTTCTTTCTATAGTTTTTATCCTTTCCAGTCATCTCACACTGGGTGTGAGACCTAGACTGAAACTTTATTTGTTAATTTTTCACTCTCTCTTTCTCTCAAGTACCCCCTGTACCCCTAGAAACACTGCTTTAGATCACCCAATTTGGTTCGCAGAAGAAAGTGAGAATTACAGAGAAAGCATGAATTATTGTGTAAAATACCAAATTATTCAGTTGTAAATTGTTTACTTAATTATACACTTATTTAACGTTTATTCTTGCTTTCGTTTTTGGTTAAATGTTTTATTATTTTATCTGTGATTTTTTTTGCCCCCTGTGATTAATAAAGGAATTCTGATTCTGATTCTGTTAATAAATTTTTCAAAAATCCTGCAATATTTCCTCAACTTATTCCACAAAATCTCCACAAATTAAAAAAAAAAAAAATGATAAAAGTATCTGTCAGCTAAGATTTTGTTGATGCCTTGCATATTTATGTCTAATTTATACATGGAAGTACAAACTTGGGCACAATATGTTGAAATTTTCCCACCAAACACCTGTGGCCCATTGTGATCGAACTGGTCTGTATTTGGCCCTTGAACCAAAATGAGTTTGACGCCCCTGAGGTAAAGTGTGTATTTGTGGGGGGGGGGGGGGACAAGACAGAAAAAAAGCTTTTCCACCATCCAGACCTCCGAGGTCACACTTTTTAACCCCACTGCTAAAAAAATCCAATATTGCTTTATGAATGTTTTAGTTAAAACGAAGTCATTAATGCAGCGGAGCATCTGTTTCCAAAAGAATACAAATGAGGTGCTGTCCTGCTCTGCACTTTCCCAGTCACACACACACACACACACACACACACACACACACACACACACACACACACACACACACACACACACACACACAGTGCCTCTAAGGCACAGCATCATGATGTGGCCCCCAGGACCTGCACTGCCCGATGTTAAGCCTGAACCGTTGCATTGACTTTGACTCTGTGCATATTTTTAAAAAACCTCCCGTCAGGTTAAACATCTGGTCTTTTAAATTCTAAGCTATGCACAAACACTACTGGGTTCTTACTGATGTTCCAGCTGGAGAACAAAGGCTCTGCTGTGTACTGCACGTTTAACAGCATCTAGTAAATCTACACAGGTCCACATTTCTTTACATACACACACACACACACACACACACACACACACACACACACACACACACACACAGCAGCAGCTCATTAACACCACATTGCATTGTATCCAGCACTGTTATAAAAACAAGCCACTGTGCAATACTCTTTGTTCTGTTGGATGATTATAAGACATTGATATCTGTGTTAGGGGCCCAGCTCTGAAACGTTAGCATTAAATATCACAATGCCAATACCCAGAGGTGTAAAGAGTACTGATATATCCTATCCACATTGCATATTTGATTTAAAGAACCTTGCTTTAGAAATATGGGCGTTGTTTGTAAAAGTTGCACATGCTAAAAAAAAAAGCAACTTTTTGCAACATTTGTAAAAGTTGAAAAAATCACTTGGCTAGCAATTTAAAGTTGAGATTTAGATTTTACTTTTATATTTAGATTTAACATTCAGATTTAGATTTAACATTTAGATTTAGATTTAATATTCAGATTTAGATTTAACTTTTAGATTTAAATTTAACGTTCAGATTTAGATTTAACTTTTAGATTTAGATTTAACGTTCAGATTTAGATTAACAATTAGATTTAGATTTAACACATATAAAATTTTTTTTAAACGTGGTTTGTTGCTAAATGTTGCAAAAGGTAAATATGTTTTAATTGGTGTGTACCGTACATATTCTTTTGTAACTTTGCACACATTATTTACTTTTAATTTGTTTTGTATTTTATGTTTCCTTTGTTTATACATGTATATGTACATATATCTATGGGTGTGTGAGCGTCTACATGTACTTTGTTAGACCAATAATTACTTTTTTGCTCTGCTTGACTATTTGTTTAACACTATTATTGCTATTATTCCCACTATTACTAACAGTGCTACTGTTATTATTGACTTTTCTTGGTTTATCTTTGATCCTGTTGTTTTTTTGTTGATTTTTTATTTTTTTATTTTTTTTAATGCGGTATAAGTTCCCCTAAAAGCAACTCTATTACTGTAACATGAGTAGTACTTGTAGTCTGGTACTTTCACCTTGGCCAATACCTTGTCTAGTTTCTGGTAAAGAGTCCTTGTAGGAATAGGAAAAGAAAAAATGCAAGAAAACTAATCATAAAGATTTTGAGCAAATGATAGATTTAATCCTTTAAAATCTTTAAAACTGGCCCAGATTACATTGAAAAAGCATTAAAAGGAAGTAGCCTATAAGCTCACGTAGGAACACTTAAGCTGAATGATCTGACCTGTGAAATGCTAGAATTAATGCAGTGTTTCTCTATATTTTAACAGTGCCAAGACCTAAGAAACACAATTTTTCTACTGGAACTAGAACCATGCAAGTACGGGATAAGATCAAACACAGAGAAATTATTACCAGACATTGTCCTTGAACCAGTAGTACTCACACCCTCTTTGTGTGTTATATTCTATGAATAGTAAGAATTCAGTATTTTTGATATTTGGTGCTTATTTCTTCATTACGACACTTAAATCCCTTATTTAATTTTTTTTTATAACATTTAAAAACAAAG
Organism: Gouania willdenowi; assembly: GCF_900634775.1. Lineage (NCBI taxonomy): Eukaryota > Metazoa > Chordata > Actinopteri > Blenniiformes > Gobiesocidae > Gouania > Gouania willdenowi. The sequence continues at coordinate 35,358,112 of NC_041050.1, read as the reverse complement.
ACAAATGTATTTGTATAGCGTATTTCATACACAAGGTAACTCAATGTGCTTCACATGATCAAAAAGTGCAACAGAAAACATTCAATAGCTTAAAAATAATAATAAAAAAAAAACAATAAATCAGCAGCAAAAAAATTTAAAGTCATCAATGAAAACATTTAAAATCATCAACAAACACATTACATCATCAACAACATGACCAAAAATCTCCCTGTCAATCATACACAGTAGAGAAAAAGAGCGCCTTTAACTATGATTTAGAAATGTTCTCATGTGATGCTGACTTCAGCTCTGCTGCAGTTTGTTCCACTTCTTTGCAGCATAACAACTAAAAGCAACATCACCATGTTTACTGTGAGCTCTGGGTTCCACTATCTGTCCATAGATCTGAGAGACCTGCTGGGTTCAGACCTGACTAACATGTCACTGATGTATTCTGGACCAAACCCATTCACAGATTTATACACCAGCAGCAGAACTTTAAAGTCTATTCTGAGGCTGACTGGGAGCCAGTGTAAAGACTTTAAAAATGGAGTAATGTGTTCTGAGCTCTTTGTTCTGGTTAAGACCTGAGCTGCAGCTAAAGCGGTATTAAGACACACAAAGACAGAATAATACTACATAAACCACACAATTATTTAAAATTAATACAGTGATAGTGATAGTGATTTTAATATTTAGGAAAATCTTTCCATAGGCTGAATTTGAACATTTATTGATCCCGTTTTCTGTTTGACACTGTGTGGATTTTTAAATGTTTGTGTATGATACATACAGTATATTTTGCTTCTTTTTATGCATACTTTGTAAAATACTTTACTTTTACTTTGACGGTACAAAAATATATATGAATTAATTTGTTGTTCTTCTAAAGATTATTTTTAGTTGTTTTTTGGCGCCCAAGTCATGTGACCATCGTCTTCTTCTGTTGCGCAATTCTTCTTCACAATGTAAATGGTGAAGCAACACTGCACCCAGCAGGTCATGTATGGTACTGCAGCACAAATGAAGCAGAACGTGTCCACCAGCCTGATTTTATCATGAATTTACAACATTAAATTGCGCCTCAACGCACACATTCGTAGTCAACATTATCAATTATGTTACCAATCATTTTTGCATTATTGTATATGTTACACACATTGTGGTTGGCGTGAATCTCGAGACGGTCTATACAGTGTATTTGATTCTATTTTTTCTTTTGCCCCCCCCCATGCTACAATTTCAAACTCCGCCTATGCTTTATACACCTTTGTTATATACCAACACATGCAAACTAAGTTAAACTAAACCCGTACACGTCAATGCAAACCCCAGCTCTCACACAGTCAGTACTATTCCATCTATCAAGCGTAAGACAGGTAGCTGAGAATGAATGAAACTTGGCCGCGGTGTGAAGGACAGCTGGAATATTCTTTGGTGAATTTATCCCCAAGGTTTCAGTGGCACAAGGTTTTTGAGTGCTTCAACCTTGGAGTGGATTAAGCGGCGGTCCCATATTTCCAGATAGAACCGTCTCTGGAGCATAACTCAATACCAAACAGTCTGGACACACTCTAGTGAGCTTCGTGCTCAATCCTTCAATCCACTTGGTGGAAATAAATTCAATACAACACAAAGAAAGGCTGTAATGGAGAGAAAGGCAAGTGTTTGTGTGTGTTGTGCGTACAAAAGTGAATGAGAGGGCCGAGCAGTTTAAATAACCTAACAGGGTTGCTTACCCTCCTATTTACCCGTGTGGGAGCATGTGGTCGCAGGAGAAAAAGGCCACGTGGAAGAAGGGAATAGAGGTGTTGCAGCAGCCATGATGATGATGATGGAGTGTCTACAAATATGACTCCAAACAGGGTCATTTTGATATGGCGGCAATACGCAAAGGCTGGCCCGTTAACTTCTGACCTTTGGAGTGTGACCTGTAGGGGGGGAGGGGGTCGATCCGGCAGGAGAGGACGCAGAGAAAGAGAAAGGGGCTGCGTAGTGTCACGCCCATTATGACCCGCTAAAAACCTGGACCGCTCCGAGACGAGGAGCCATCCATCATCGGGGCCTCTCTAATCAGCATGTTTGTCACTGTAACTAAACAGTGGGCTGAGCCACGTTGCCACGCTATTGGCCCTGACAAGGAGAAATAAATCTGCTGCCGGCCAATAGGCTGCAGGCAGCCGAGCGTGACAAGGAAGGTGACAGACTCTGGAGGTCTCAACTAGTGCAAGATTAAGAGGAACTAGCTCAGACTCTGGGGTAGAGGAAACATTTGAGCAGTTTACTGGTCTTCACACTGGGGCTGGACCAGCACGGGGTGTATACAAAGTGGGGGAAACCATTGTCCGGCTTTCACACGAGACAGGTCCATTTGTTCAGTTAGGAGGAACTCTGGTTCTCTTTGTTAAAGGTAACACACCAAGTTAAACCCCATCTTTGGAATCCACGCAGGATTCTTCCTTAAAAACACTTAAAAACAGATCTCACTTCAAACCAGATAAAATACAAGATAAAATGTATAAATATGGTATAACAGTGGTGGCATATTAATGGGTATCTAGTTATTTGAAAGACAAGAAACAGTTTGTCCAAATTAATAATGTAAAATCAGATGTTTGGGGTACCCCAAGGCTCAGTCCTTGGACCTATACTTTTTTCTTATTTGTGGGAATGACATTGTGTCATTGTCATATTTACTTAGGTATATATAATTTGATACTATCTTATTTAACTTTGGGAAAAAAAATATAAACCATATCTTAGAACTTGTGGAGAATTAAATTAGCAAGTTCAAAAAATGGTTTGATATTAACAGGTTGTCCTTAAATATTAGTGAAATTAAATTTATGATTTTTGGCCCAAAAACATTAGACATTGAGGCTTCTTTATTTATTGAGAGAACTCAAATACAAAGAACAAATGAGATTACATTTTTGGGTGTTAATAGATGATGAATTATCATGGAAATCATATGTAGATTACACAAAAGTTAAAATATCCAAAATTGTGGCTGTTTTCCACAAGGTAAAGCAGTCACTGAATCAAAAGGCCTTGTATATATTGTTTAACTCACTGATTGTTCCTTATCTGACTTATTGTATTGAAGTGCATGTGGCAATGCCTGTAAAACATACGCAAATCTTTTTTTTTTTTTTTTGTGAAATGTATTAACTTGAATTAGTATGGGACATAAGTGTAACTGTATTGTTGTTTCAAATGAGTTGCACTTTGCCTTTGTTTAATGAAATAATTTCTTCATGTAGGGGGCAGATGTTACAAGTTTTACTTCTTTCTGCTCCTTTTCATTCATCTTTTCTTCTTTTTTTCTATGTGGAGGAGAAAGAAATGTGTTTTAATGTCTTAAATGAAATAAACGAACAATCAAAAGAATATGAAGTAAATCAAAAGTAAATGGAAAAACATAATTAGGACCTATTGTTTCACTCCCAAATTATTCAATTTAAAGCAGTCTTACGTTTTAATTCATTCTGAGGTGGACGGACTGATTGATTGATTTGGCCTTATATAGAACTTTTTTACAAAAATGTCTGCTTCCGAAGCCGTTCCCTTTGAATGAAAGCAATGTAACATTTGTCGAGTATCTGCACTGGCACTGGCTGTTGTTTTGTTTGGGTTCGTTTGGCCCCTCGCTTGCATCTCAGCAGGCGGGCTGTACACAGAAGCTGAAAAAGCTGCAGTTTATTCCACCACTTGGAGCAGGAGAGGATTTTCCACAACAGCTTTACTAGCCCAAAAAAATGGGGAGGGAGGGGGGTTAGGGGGGAACCACACTTTCCCGACCACGCAATGACGCATACTTACAATGGCTTGAAAAAAAATAAATTCTGGGAAAAGTCAGGAAATCACAACTGGCACTGTTATTTTGAAGGTTTGATAGCTTACATCATAACATTGAACCTTTTTCTTTCTCCTCTATCCGCTAGACTTGGCTGGTGATGGTGTTCTGCTGTACGATACAGTATGTATGTTGCAGTCTTTTGCTTCCACGTTGAGAACACTAATGCACATCAGTCCTTCACGCTCTGTCATGGCCTGCTAGTTTATGGGTTTCTGACTTAAAAAGTTGCAGAAAAAGCTGACAATTCAACTTTCTGAAACTTATAAACAGATTTGGCTAAAAGACCATGACCTGCATGTGTGTAGTGAATGCAGTATGTACGTGTATAGGTAATATATTGTGATGGGTCTAAAACAGGAGGGTTTTTTTTAACTCGGGCATGGGAATTTAACATATATCTAAAGAAAAACAATTCTCCTGATCAATATGGTTCATATTTAAATTAAATCTGCTCAAGAGTAAAACATGTACCTCTTTACGCTTCGTTATGTAAACTTTTTCCTTCAATCCAAAGTCCCGTTTCCTCGGCTTGGCCCGTTTATCCTCACGAGGGATACAATATTTGAGTATTTGTGCCAATGGATTTTGAACACATCCTGCACTTTGTGTTTCATCAAATATACAGCGACTAAAGTTTGTACTTGTGTCAGTAGAAGCGGTTTAATAAGAAGCGCATTGGGTTTTAACAGCGCTGCTTGTAACTGTGGATCACATTTCACCCTCCATAGGTTTTAGTGGTGGTGGCAGCTTGCAGAAAGGAGGGAGAACAGGCCTATACTCATTTCTGCAAAGTAAAATGACACTATATCAAATCAAGCATTTCCATATGTGGGTCGTTGCTGCTGTTATGGGTACTGCAGGCAGGCAGCGTATAGCAGGGGCTGGGCAACAGACCAAAAGATGGACTGGTTTCTACAGACAGATTAAAGCTGGGACCATTTATTCTGTGTTCTCTGGAGCCTCCTACTGAGAAAATATAGCAACTGTCTGAAATTCCTCACATAGTGGATCCAAAAGCTCTTGTTTGACAGACTACAGTCTACAAGGACTGATGTGGTACAAATGTATGCACCAGTTTGGATGTATTTATACTTCAGTTCAAAATTGTGTATGTAATACCCTTTGACCTCACTCCTCTCCTTTACAGAGAGGTTCCCAACCTTGGGGTCCCCAGATGTCTTCAAAAAACAATTTGAGCCCTTTTTTGCTCATTTTTCCCCATGTTCTGCAACTACACCAAACTTGCCATATTTTAACCTGTTTCCATCACTTTTTCTTGCATATTTTTTCTCCTTGTAATGCATTTTTGCTATATTACTCCCATTTCTGCCACTTTTCTATCAAATTTCAATGCATTTTTTTGCACATTTTCATCAATTATAAACCCTTTCCACCACTGTTCCCACCTAATGACGCATGTTGATCCATTATTGTCACTTTTAACCTCTTTTTTTTTTACCATAATTCATGCTTATTTTTTCCAATTTAACCACATTCACGATGTGTCAGTTTAAACTAATTGTTTTTACTTTTTTCTGCCACTTTTAAGCCAATATTGACACATATTGTTCATTTTTGGCCACTCTAATTGGCAGCTTTTAACCAATTTCTGTGGTTTTTAAAACCCCCATTTTACCACCATTTTGGTGACTTTTAACCCATTTTATTTCTGATTAAAACAAAGATTTACATCTTTAAGATGACTATATACTACTGCGCAAATAATACTAAACATCCTGGATAACAGTGGATATTATTCAGATGAATAAATAAATGTGGTTATCACAAATTCATAGAACAATGGACCATCATTTTGCTGACTTCATGGATGTACCCCAAAAATCTCTCCCCTTTATTCCCCTTATTGATGGCCCTGTATCCACATGACTGTTCTTCAATGTTCTTGTCTGTGTTCAACCACATTCAGCTACAATGAGGGTCCCCAGTCTCTGGAACCATTATTTTGGGGGTTGCGGGCTGAAAAAATTGAGAACCCCTGCTTTAGAGCAGTGTTTGTCAAATGGTTGTACGTGCACACCTAGGGGTAAAAAAGAGAGCAAGTGGAAAATTAACAAACGAAAACATTGAAAATATTTGGTTTTTTGATGTTTATTTCTAGTTAAAAATGATAATCATGATAATGATAATGAAAAAGATCATGATTAGAACATAAACTGAAAATGCAAGGGTTAAAATCTATTCAGGAGGCACTAAATACTGTTTCATTCTACGTATTTACAAAATTCTTTAAAAAGTGTGTTTTCACTCATTCATTCTATCCATCCATTCATTTTCTCGTCTGCTTGTTCCAGTTTTCAGGGTCACAGGGGTCTGTTGATGCCCATCTCCAGATCTCAATGGGCGTTAAGCAGGGGAACACCCTGCACAGGACGCCAGTCCATCGCAGTAATTCATTCCATAGTTGTTTTTGTCATAGTCTTCTAAGCAAAATGTTGTAGTTGGACAAAGGGGGTACTTGGGCCAAAGAGGTTTGAGAACCACTGCTTTAGAGCAGCTGGAGTACCCACTGGTAATAAGGTAGTTAAACTAAGCTTGTGCAGACACAAAATTGGAGGGGGCCAAAGGTGCACGGGTATGCAAGACAGACTTACTTTGAAAAGTTATTAACTTGTACTTTACAATTACGCGTGGGGATTCGGGCCATAAATCTCAAGGGCACTTCAGACTTGTCTGGAAGCCGGCGAAGATAATTGGACGGTGTTCTGCAGCCGGCGATGGCCTTCCCGCTGTATGAGGATGTGTTTTGTGTATTAGGGAACCACATGTTGTCAACCGTTGCAGATTTGTAGCGAAAGGTCAACGTAACCATCTTGACTCTCATTAGAGGTTGTCTGTGTGGAACAAGGGGAGGGAAAACATCCAGCGGACTGTCGGCGTAACCCAACATTTTCCAAGATAGCGAGGTTTTTTTTTTTTCTCCCCTTTTGTGGTAATAGAGACATTTACTGCTTCCTCCTTCCATCCAAAAGAAATTCAATTAGCCACTTTGCCGCAGTGTGGGTCAGTGGCCTTTTACTGGAAGCTCTCCTTTGCCAAGCTCGTCTCTACAGACGTAAATTAGCCCCGGACTGCTGGGCTAAAACATGTCAGGAGGTAAACGAAGATTGAGTGATGAGGTCGAACAGGAGAGGCTAAGGACTAGTCGAACGGGGAAACTCTTGTCCTCCACTCTTTTCTTGCTGACCCCCCCCAACCCCCAACCCACCCAAACTAAAGGAGGAGGCGACCTCTCGTTCATCACTACATGCGCTGGCACAAGTTAGAGCTTAGGAAGTCCAAGAGACGCCTCTGCTTGCCCTGAGAGTGAAACCTAAAACCAGTGACATAGCCAATACATGTCATATTCTCTCCGTCAAAAGAGGTTTATTTTCCAAGGAATTTTAACTTAAAACCTGTTCTTCATAATTATCTTGATTTGTTTGAAAAACCCAGTGGATGGGGTTGGCCCAATTGCCAACAAGGGACCACTGTTACACATGGTAGTAAAGCACTGTTTCTCAAATGGGGGTATGTGTACCCCTAAGGGTGCGTGGTGGCACTACAGGGGGTACTTGAGAGATAAAGTGGAAAATTAACCAATGAAGTGTCAGTCTTGGTGAGATGATCAGAAATGATAAAAACTATTGAAATCATTTTATTCAGCAGCCACTAAATCTTTTCTTTTTTTTCAACCTTGGGGTTGGGACCCCATGTGGGGTCACCTGAAATTTCTGAAAAATTAAAAAAGACTTTTGAAATGTTTTAAATATTATTTTTTTTTTTAAAAAATAAAACAACACACAATCTTAAACAACTGTACTTCTATACTATGAAAATTATCATATCTGAGCTCAAACATGAAATAATGAAAATTGATTACAGAAAAAAAATGTTTTTAGGATCGTCAGAAATTCATGATATCAAAATGGGGTCACGATCCAAAAAAAGGTTGGGGAACCACTGACCTAAATACTGTTTCTTTCCTCTTATTTACACAATTAGATGCTTCAAAATGTGTTATCGCTCGTTCATTCCACCATTATGCTTAATAGTTTTTGAAAGTTTTCTTTGCAAAATGTTGTAGTCGGACAAAGGGGGTACTTGGATTCAGAAATAAGAGAAAGGGGGGACTTGAGCCAACAAAGTTTGAGAACCGCTGTCAAGCATATAATTTCTATTCTGTGAGACATATACTTATTTTAATAATTCCTAAACTGTTACAAAATGTATTGTTCTTTAAGAAAAGAAGGTACAATCAGTTATTGTCCTTGTTAATGGTAAAAGTTGAACAAATGTGTTCAAAGTACACACTGTAGAGCCACCTGTATGGAGCCCAACTTGACTTCGACTTTGCCTGTTTGGATCTTCTCCAGGTTCTCTCTTCCATCACTATATCTCCGCCTGTCACTAACAAAGACCACAGAGAATCTGTTCCAAATACTTTCTACTCCTGGCTTGGTCTCTCCTCACTTCTTACGGAGTCATTTTGAGGTGAAGCAGCGTAAAGAATTACTGGATTTTTTCCCAGAACCATGTTGAAAAAGATTGTAGGAAACATTTTTGAGTTTGAGCATCTTTACTTTTGAACTCAGCTGGATAATATGATGATTTTTTGTAATTTTTTTACACATCCTTGGCCAAAATATTGATTTGGTGCATTGTCTTGTCTATTATCTACTTTCACTCTATATATGATGTATGTTTTTATTGTGCAATGTCCTTTCTTGCCACACGTCTTCCCTTTGTGGGACTAATACAAGATATCTTTAACTTATCTTTATCTTTATAAAACCAGCATGTTGGAATAGGCTCCAAAATGCTCTACTATTGAAGGAGGTCTCAAGATGATTTCTTCATTTCATTATTTTAGTTGTCGAAGAATTGTATTCAAAAGCCCAGTTTCATGTTCATTGAGAGGATAAAGGATTTAATTTATTTAAGAGTTGTAACATTTCTAAAGGAACTGCATTCTCTCATTAGTTTCTTATGGAATTTAATTTGCATTTGTACATTCATTATAAACAAAATAACTAGTCAGCATTATGGCAAACAAAAAAATATATAGATATAAAAAGACTGGCGTGTTGGTCGATGTGAAGGTTATTGTCTTGACCTCGGGCTCTTATTTTGAAATGCTGAATTCTACAAACTTGAGGTACAGAAGGTCAATGAAGAATATGGTGTAATCTGCCAATATATATCTGAATTATTGATATAATAAAAGTTATGTTGGTGCATCTGTCAATGCATTTTTTTTAAGCATTACATTATCTCTAAACTCCAGATCAAAAATGTAATAAAATAATACATACAGTCCTCTCCAAAAGTATTGGAATGGCAAGGCCAATTCCTTTGTTTTTATTTTACACTGAAGACATTTGGGTTTCAGATCAAAACATGAATATGAGACAAAAGTTAAAAAAAATATTTATATCTAGATGTGTTAAACAACTCAGGACAGAGCACCTTTTGTTTGAACCCACCCACTTTTCAAGTGAGCTAAAGTATTGGAACATGTGACTGATGGGTGTTTCTAGTTCCTCAGGTGTTGCCTTTTAGATTAATTGCTTAAACATTAAATAGTTCTTGTTTTTGGCTTTAGGTTTCACCTGTGAAAACTGCATTTGCTGTTAAGCAAACATGAAGACCAGAGAGCTGTTTATGGGAGAAAAGCAAACCATTTTGAAGCTGAGAGTAGAGGGAAAATCAATCAGAGCTATTGCACAAATATTGGGCATAGCCAATACAACAACTTAAAATGTCCTGAAAAAGAAAGAAACTACTGGTGTACTGAGCAACAGACATCGAACAGGTCGACCAAGGGTATCAACAGCAGTTAATGACAGAAACATTGTGAGAGCTGTGAAGAAACACCCAAAGACAACAGTCAGTGACATCACTGCCAACCTCCACAGGGCAGGGGTGAAGGTATCACAATCCACTGTTTGAAGAAGACTTGGAGAGAAGAAATATAGAGGCCATACCACAAGATGCAAAACACTCATCAGCAAAAATCATTAGAAGGCCAGATTGGATTTTGCAAAGAAATAAAGAAATGAGCCACAAGTTTTGGAATAAAGTTTTATGGACTGATGAGACCAAGATTAACCTCAACCAAAGTGATGGAAAGGCCAAAGTATGAAGAAAGAAAGGATCTGCTTAGGATCCAAAACACACAAGCTCATCTGTGAAGCATGGTGGAGGTAATGTCATGGCTTGGGCTTGCATGGCTGCTTCTGGAACAGGCTCACTAGTCTTTATTGATGATGTAACTCATGATGGTAGCATCAGAATTCATTCTGAAGTTTACAAAACCATTTACAGAAAGAAATTTACAGAAAAATGCATCCAAACTAATCAGGAGAAGCTTCATCATGTAACAAGACAATGACCTAAAACACAGTCAACACAAGGGGGGAAAGTGGAAGGTCTTAGACTGGCCAAGTCAATCACTGGACCTTAACCCAATAGAGCATTTTACCTCCTGAAGAGGAGAGTGAAGGTAGAAACCCCCAGAAACAAACAAGAACTAAAAGAAGCTGCAGTAAAGGCCTGGAAAAGCATTTGAAATGAAGAATACAACAGCCTGGTGAAGTCAATGGGTCACAGGCTTGATGCAGTTATTGTAAGTAATGGTTATGCTACCAAATATTAAATGTTATTCACTTTAATTTAATAATGTCTGTTCCAATACGTTTGCTCACTTGAAAAGTGGCTGGGTTGAAACAAGCATTCTGAATATTTTGTCTCATATTCATGTTTTGATCTGAAACCCAAATGTCTTCAGTAGGGATGTAACGATTAATCGTAAGGCAGTTAAAAATCGATTCATAGGTATAACGATTCACATCGATGCTGTGAAAATTGAATCGCAGTACTTTTTTTAACCAGCAGAGGGCCAGAAGTGTTGGCGGCGAGCGAAATCTGCTAATACTTTCTTTCTGGCCATCTTCTACTCTTAAACATAATAATAAATGATTCCTTACCCCTTTAGCACCGAAAGAATATCTGTAATATTACGTGAATATCTGTAAAAGTCACGTTTCTCTATTAGCTCTGTCTGCTAGCATAGCATCTCTTCTTCACTGCAAGATATCTGCATGCCAACCGACCACTGGGTTACCAGCGCCCTCTGCTGGTCCAAACAAATATCCGACCTAAATACAGTAAAATGACTTCTTTTTTTTAAGTCCAATTGTTAAGGCACAAAATACATTTTCAGTTGCACTTTAAAAAAAAAAAAAAAAAACTATTATGCAGTTTTGTACTGTTTACTATAGAACCAGAATTTAAATAATAAGCTTCTTCTTCATTTGTATTATTACTTTATTTAGTTCATTCAAGATTTTTTTTTAAAATTTTTAAATTGCATTGTTTTGAATAGTTTATCAAGGGATTCTTTTGACAATGAAAAATAGTATAGTATTTTCCCAAAAAAAATTAAGGAATATTTTTCAGTCATTTATATACAGTCCCATTTTGTAAAATAAATCGTGAGAGAATCGTATCGTGAACCCAGTATCGTGAATCGAATCGTATCGGGAGTTGAGTGAATCGTTACATCCCAAGTCTTCAGTATACAACACAAACAAAGATCTTGACCTTACCATTCCAATACTTTTGGAGGGAACTGTATATGTAATGTATATATTAATTGAAGGAAGATGTACTTTGTGTACTTCAATCATACAATGTAACTTCATTTGCCCATTTGTTGGTGAGTTTTGGATATTTTGTAGGATGAATCTTGTTTTCTCTCATTTTCAGATGTTTTCTGCTTATGATTTTGTAAGAATTCTGAGTTTCTTAACTGGTTAACATTAAAAATGACTGCAATCATGTAATATAAGCACCGGGAAAACTGTGAGGTAGCTTGTAAACATTGTTGAGTTTCATTTACACAATGATTCATGTTTTCTTTATCACTTTTACTTTCTCCCACGGGCCAAATTGGATGCTCCAAAGGGCCAGATTTAGCCCCCGGGCCATTAGTTTGACACATCTGCTTATATTGTGATATCGACATTTGCTCCTCTCTCTCCTTATATGACTGTAGTTATCTATTTTGATTATATATTGTATATGTAAAAACTAAACAAATCACAGTACAGGTATAAGTCTATCACAAAACTCAATTGGTAAATATTTAGTTTTCGAGAATAATTTTGACCTACTTGAAAACATGTAACATGGTAAATTACGAAGATTTTCTATCAAAAGTCCTGCTGCTTCTGTGCCTTTAAAAGTTCTTTCGACTATTAACGCCAAGTTGGTGATGCTTGGCGAGGAAAGGGAGGGGGTTGAAGGGGGGCTTCGCTCTTCTGTTTAAAAAACCCTGAGGTATTAGAGTGGACTAATCTTTAAAAGGTTAATTTATTCATAGAGATTTTGACAGAGATGTATGGCTGAACCAACATCTCAGGCACCTCTTCCCAGAGGGAGATGACTTGTGCAGAGAACAGAGACGGGAAGAAAGCGAGAGGAGGAAGAGGAGGAGGAGGAAGAGGAGGTGGGGGAGTCGGACAGAAAGATGGAGTGCAGAGGAGAGACAGAGTGGGGAGTCAACATGCTATAAACACAAACACATAATTACCTCATTGGGGCTGACAATGACTCTGGCCTTTAACCTGGTTCTCTTCCAGCTCACTGCTCTGTTCTTTGAGTTCAGAAAGAAACATGAAAACTCCACGTATCCTTAGCAGTCTGTGTACTGTTTGTTCTTTGGTTATTCTGTTTTACCAAATCAAAATAACAAATAAACAGTGTGGTTATTTTGTTTTACTGACTTAAAACTAAAACAGAAATACAAAAAAATCTAAACCTAGACAAGCATTTTTCTTTTTTAAAATTAAATCTTGTACTGTGAGATATTTGAATATTTATGGAGAAACTATGAACTGAACGAGAGCTTCATGTTTTAAACTCACCACACAGAGTGGACACACAGGGGGACGGACTTTTACTCCCGGACAAAAAAAAGGAGCAACTAATAGATCACATTACTGATGAACTGGTGAATTGAAACATTATTAATACATAAATAAATCTAAACAAAAAAAATTATGTTACGTAAAACATGCACATAAAATTTGATTAAAGGAACCCGAAGTGGTGTAATGAATCTACTGGTTCTCCTCCTTTGTTGTGATCAACTTCCGTCTGTGTTGACGGCTGCCGTTAGTGGCTAGCGGTATTATAACGTGCAAAAAAAATTTTTTTACTGCCCTCAAAAAAATATGTGTAATTGTTTTTGCAAAAGTGTCGAATGGTAAAAGTTCTAACATCTATTGTTCCTCACACCAGCCTCACAGTCGATAGTTACTCACCAGTTTATTTGGATACCATTTGGACCATAACACTGTTTGGTAAAATTGGCACACTATTTGGACTTCCGACATCAATAACTCTTTAACGAAATGTCATTGACACACAAATTACACCTCTTTGCCATCGGTTTGAGGTGGACATCGTGCTACAAGATCATTTTATCAAACTCAGCAGAATAAAAGTCTGCCCCCATGTTTAAAACATGAAACTCTCGTCCATAGTTTCCCCGTAAATATCCAAATGTCACTCAAACAGAATAAGATTACATTTTAAAACAGAAAGATGCTGTTTTTATGGTTTTTGTTGTTTCCGTACTTACATTTCAGTTTTAAGTCTGTTTATTGTTATTTTGATTTGGCTTTAAAAAAGAATAACCAAAGAACCAAGGGTACACGGACTCTTCTTACATCTTGTTTGAATTATAAATGTTATAAATTAACCACAATTGTTATCAGAGGATATTTGGAATGTTTGTTCTTCGAGATTTACTGTGGATTAACAACGTTTCTCTCGTTTCAACATTTTATTTGTTAATGAGATAAAGCAAAATGGTAAAGCAAATAGGCAGAGGTGAAAGTAATAGATTACAAGTCGCCTACTCACGTTACTGTAAATTAGTTGCTTTTATGGGTACTTGTACTTTTTTGAAATTATTTACAAATCAGTAATTTTACTTGTACTTAAGTACGTTTTAAAAGAAGTATGTATGAAAGGATTGTGAAAAAAAAAAAAAAATCCATTAAACAACATTGTATGATTTTTGAATAATGTATTTTTAAATTCTTGCATAAAAAACATATTTGGCACCTACAAACAAGCGAGAATTCTGACTGTCACAGACCTGTTACTTCTCCTTTAAGGAGATCTTCTATCCTGGGACCTGTTTGAACTCGTTATCTGTATAAATCACACCTGTCCACACCTTCAAACAGTCAGACTCCAACCTTCACTATGACTGAAAACAGAGAGCTGTCTAAGGACACCAGGGACAGTATTCTACACCTGCACAAGCCTGGGATGAACCGATCTACAATGGGTGAGAAGAGATCAACTGTTGGAGATATTATTAGTAAATAGAAGAAATACATGATCACTGACAATCTTTACAGTGGTAATTAGATGATTTTGGGTTAAGGCTATTCACAAAATCAGCCATGAAACTGTTATCACCAACTGTCATGAAATAAGTCATCTCATGGTAATGAGGTTGATGATAACTTGGTCAGTGTCTATTTACAACAATACAGAGACAGTTAAATTAATTAGATCAGCAAAAAGACAAAGATTGCCTCACTAAACAATGTATTGCAAAGATCAATACTGTGTTATTTGACAACATTTTTGCTGTTCCTATAGTAAGAAGGTCCATTCACATGGCATAGTTGAAAAACACCTTCAGGTTAAATGCTTTAAACCCGTAGTAGGTAAATGTCGGTGAAAACAGATTAAAATTATTTGTATTTCAAATGTTTTGAATTATTTCATCTCACACAATACATATCAAAGAACTGTATCCAAATTTTAAACTTTGTGATATCAAAATGGGGTCACAACCTGAAAAAGAAAGCTCTGCTTTAATCAGGAGAGAGAGATAGTACCCACTTTCAATCAAACTTTTGACAGGTGTGACGTCACGACCTTTGTCCCGCCCCCAACCGGAAGTCCCGCCTTCCCAAACCGGAAGTCCCGCCTTAGAGTCAAAAAAAAAAAAAAAAAAAAAAAAAATCTTGCACACACACGCACACACACACGCACACGCACACACACACACACACACGCACACATAATTCACCAGCCCCTCACTGAACTGTTTTAAAGAAAGGTATAAATGCACAATGTTTCTCACCAAATAAAAGAAAACCACACGCACACACACACACACACACGCACGCACACAGAGAGTGAGAGGGTTTCAATCACCTTTCTGCTCCAAAACTATTCATGCATTTAAGAAAATGTACAAGTTAAATATTATAGAACACTTGAATGAAACATTAGAAAAGAAGTTGATCGAGGATGCTTAATATAATTTTGATTGTTTAAGTTTTGTGCTTACATCGTTGGAATGAGAGAAATTGTGTCATCTTTGGACAGACAGTAGTGTTTCAGTTGTAAAAGGCAAAATAAGTCTAGACTTCAGCTTAAACCCCTTTCGGTCAGGCATCATTTAGAGGTTGACATTCTTAATGTATACATATTTTTTTTTCTTTCTTTCTTTTTCCTGTCGTGTAATGTGTGGGATCTTTTGAATGACCTTAGATGTTCACAATGACCGAAGAAAGTTTGTAAGCTCTGAAGAGATAAGAGTCAAGGGCAGAAACTGAGCCGCACCCTGGGTGGGGTGAAACAGACATGTTTTGCAAACACACATTCTTCTAGTGTGTATCAGATAATAACGTGACAGTTAGTTAAAACAAGTGACTGCACAAGCTGAAGCATATCTTACAAAAAGCTTTCCAAATCTTACCATTCATAGCAGCAATATGACCATGTCTGACCATCACTATGCATAAGAACGCTCTGAACATCAGACTTACCTCTGAACTTTTCACATACACACACACACACACACACACACACACACACACGCACACGCACACGCACACGCACACGCACACGCACACGCACACGCGCACACACACACACACACACACACACACACACACACACACTGGCTTCACCATGTCTACTGGTATCATTAGTGAAACTGTTGTTACAATTCTACAAGAATCAAAACGTATTGCCGGTCACCATGAAAAGTCTTTGGTGATTTTGAAAAGAATTCAGACACCACCTCCATTTCCTTTGCATCAAGAGTGGTCGCTTGAAAGCTATGGTGAATGCGGGAGCTGGGGTTACGTATTCAAGTATGAGACGGGTGAACTCTGTCTGTATCAGAAGAATGTTTGTGAAACCACGCAAATGTCTGCGGCTGATTTGTCGTCAAATGACTGGGGTGTATTAAAACTAGCTAACCCTAGAAACATCAAAAATAATGAAGAAGCTGCTTCTGATCCAGCAAAAAAGCAAAAGCTGAATCCTTTTCCCACAACCACCGATTTATGTGAGCTAAAAGAACCATTTGTGAGTATTTGGTTGACAAAAACATCAGGCACAGCCCGTTGGTTCTACCGCGCTAGTTATAAGAAGCAGAAAGACAAGACCCCGAGGCAGAGATCGAGACATTACTTTGTTCTGGATCTTTTCAACTCAGAATGTGGAGTTTTTTGCAACATTTTGACTCTGCCATCAGTAGCATGGTCAGAAAAAATGGAAGAAATCAATGATAAAATTACCCTACTTTTTCACAGTTGCCGCGTCTGGAACGATACTTTGATGGTAAAAAAATAACCATCTTTCATTTTAGACCCACCCCCCTCCTTTTAAATAGGAGGGGCATACTTTTACAGTCTATAAAATACATTGGTCCAAACCACAAGTTATCCACTACTGAAAGAAAAAGCAGCCGGAAGAACCATGCCTTCTATCAAGAAAAACACCAGAAGCAACCGTCTGACTCCTAAAGACCTTTCAAAGTTTTGGGGGCCTTACACTAAAACTCGAACCCCCGAAACTGACCTGCACTCCCAGGATGCAAAGTGTTCGGACGAGCCTTCACCATCCCCTGCGTTATCGGACTCGCAGGAGCTTCTCTCTGATCCGCAACTCCAGGACGACCCGTGTGTGAGCGCACCTCCACCATCTCCGGACACGCAGGAACTCTTTGTCGACAGTCAGTGTCAGGTTGCTGTGTTTATGGACACACCCGAGTCTCCCCCCGCATTGCCTGACACGGAGGATCTCTTCTCCGACATGACTTTAACCACACCGAACCGCAGAGGTCCATCGCCGCACCCTCGGTCCTTATCGCCTATACCGGAAGATTGCTGCGTCGTGGTTGCGCCCTGCTCACACATCACCGACTCCTCCTCTTCTGAATCGACAATGTCAGAAGACAATTATTCAGGAGGTACCGAGCCAGATCAGACTCCGCCTGGAGCAGGAAGTAGTGCTGAGGATCAGACCCCACCCAGATCAGGCGGGGATGAGATTGACAGCGGGCTCCTCGACTTTGCTAAAACGATAAAAGCGGGTGTGCTTCATCTTCTCAGCTACGTTCTGGACAAGTACAAGAGAGAAACGTGCAACGGATGCAAAATCGAGCATCCCAGCCAGCGGCAGCATGATTGCTTGGATGTCCTCGAGCACGAATTCTACAACGACAACTTTCACGGACTCATGAAAAAACTCTACACCCCCAAGTTAATTCCAGCCATCAAACATCTCTTGAACCTGTACAACATGCCGATGGAGGAACCCAAAGTCAGAGCCGCCGTGCAGATTCTTTTGCTACGTTTGAGGTCAACGTCCAAAATCCACGACACCATATTTGACATGTATGACACGCTGGTCGGCGAAAAAGGGGTTACGATCGAGCACCTGGAAGAGATGGCCGAGTTTTGGAAAAATCCTTGATTCTGTTTTTGAGAAATGGGGAGCTTCTTTGGAAAGGTCCTCGCCGACATTGAGAGCCAAATGGTAATTTCTCAGTTAATTAAGCTATTGTGTCAGGTTATTGAGAACAATGTCTCAGCGTCTACAAACACCAATGTTTTTGTCAGAGACACGGACATTGAGAGACTGGAAAACTTGTTGGCAATAACAAGATCCCACCCCGCTCCGGTACTTTGGAGTGCGATGATCCGCGACACAGTATTTTTGTGCCAATCTGGTTTGTCCGAATGCTTTAAAGAAATTCTAAAAGACCTGGCTAATCATGTAGTGAGAGCCTCTCATCTGCTTGCATTTTACGCTCTACTCGTTGATGTTACCACCAAACTTGTGCTAAAAAATCATTCTGTAAATATCATGTTTGAGCTTGAAAAAATACACAATGTCATTTACCGTACTGTGGATCATTCTGTACTGGCTCAGATTTTAACAATGATAAAAAGGTAGATTTAGACTTTTGTACGTTGTGTGATGTTTTAATTATTCATTCATGTTAGTTGTAGGTTTTTGAAAAAGTAAACGTTTAAAAAAACTTGTGTGCTATTGTTTTAATTATTCATTCATGTTAGTTGTAGGTTTTTGAAAAAGTAAACGTTTAAAAAAAACTTGTGTGCTATTGTTTTAATTATTCATTCATGTTAGTTGTTGTTTTTTTGAAAAGCAATGTGTTTGCCAATGTTTTATATCTATATATGTATACTTAAAATGACTGATGCATCGCTAATAAAAATGAATAAATACTGTAAACCCTCTCTTTTCTTCTCATTCTTCCTTATCATGTCTGAGATACGTTTCATGAAAAAAGTATACTACACCCCAGCTCACCACGGTAGCTTTGGCGGTGTAGAGCGACTCCGTAGAGGTGTGCAAGATGAAATGGGAAAGACTATCCCTGTAGAAAATGTTAAGAAATTCCTATCAACGCAAGATGCATATACTCTACACAAACCCGCCAGAATACATTTTCCTAGAAATTGGGTTTTTGTGTCTCGCCCGCTAAATCAATTTCAGGCTGACCTGTGCGATATGCAGGCCCTGTCTGAGCACAATGATGGGTACAATTATTTATTAACGGTCATAGATGTATTTTCCAAGAAAGCTTACGTGAGGGCTCTGAAAAGAAAAACCGCAAAGGAAGTGGTGAATGCCTTTGAATCCATTTTTGCAGAAAGTCAGCCGCCCAAAAAAATTCAAACCGACGCGGGGAAAGAATTTTTTAATAAAAGTTTTGGGGTTTTGATGAAAAAATACGGAATCGTTCATTTTTCCACAGCCAGCGATCTCAAAGCTTCTGTGGTGGAAAGATTCAATCGTACTTTAAAGGGTAGAATGTGGAGATATTTTACAGCAAACAACACTTTGCGATACCTCAATGTCCTACAAGACATGGTGAAAGGTTATAATCACAGCTATCACACCAGTATTAAAATGAGGCCTGTGCAGGTGACCTCGGACAACACCGATCAAGTGTTTCAAAACTTGTACGGTACACCTCAAACACATCTTCCAAAGATGAATTTTAAGAAGGGTGACATAGTCAGGATCTCAAAGTTGAGGGGAGTGTTTGATAAAAAATATGAACAGAGTTTTACGGATGAAATGTTTACAATATCACACTGTGTACCCCGCAGACCACCTGTGTACAAACTAACAGATTATGACGGAGAAGCCATCCAAGGTTCATTTTACGAGGCAGAGTTGCAAAAAGTAACGATGGACAAAGACAGAGTCTATCATGTAGAGAAGATTCTGAATCGACGCACCTTGAAGGGTGAAAAACAGGTTTTTGTACAGTGGAAAAATTGGCCCGAGAAATTTAACAGTTGGATCAAGGAATCTGATTTGAAAAATGTATAAAAGATCTACGCAAGATGGCAAAAATCATCATTTCACCATGTACGGCCCAAAGGATGAAGGGTTTTTCATCACTCTTCCCTCCAACGCCAGCCTCAACGTTTTTAAAGACAACAAGAGTTCCAGTTACCGGGTGGATTTACCTCAACATATAAATTTAGACGGACGCTGGGAGGTAGCCATGACGCAAATTTCATATCCGCACACCTTCTTTACCATAGCGCAGAGTGACGCCTATTTTTATTGGAGGGAAAAACCCAAAGAACCGGGGAAAGAAAGCGTCGTACATCAGCAGAGATTTAGAGGAGGCTATTACAATACCATAGGAACCTTTCTGAATGAGCTGAATAGTTTTTTTTAGAAAAATAAATTCCGATATTTATCTCGTCTATAGCGGTATTCAAAAAAAGATGGAATTCCAAGCCGGAGCTCAAACTCACGTACTCTTTGACGCACCAGCGGCTTACCTGCTGGGACTAAAACCGGGGGAATGGTTTGTGTTTGACCAAAAGTTTGCACACTACCCAGCCGATTTACGCGCAGGTTTTTACCACATGTATTGTTACTGCGACATTGTAAGTCCGCAGATGGTTGGTGATGTATATGCACCGCTTTTGAGAACGTTCGATATTAAAGGAACGTACGGTGACATTATCACGCAATATTTCAATCCCTCTTATTACTTACCGGTAGCCAAACATCACATTGAAAACATTAAAATTGAGATAAAATCAGATCAAAACAAACCGGTGGATTTTACCTACGGTAAGACTATCGTAACGCTTCACTTTAGACCCAAAGCATGAAGCCGTCAGCTTATATAAACCATCCGTCTAAGACAATGTCATTCAGTGTCGAGACGTTGAGCTAAGGTAACTACCCATTAGTCTAAGGGGGGTGTCCTTTTGCGAACATCGTACAATAAGGTACATTGTTTTTTTTTTTTGGTACATCCAGAAGAAGAAAAAAAATTAAAAATGGTTAGGGCCACCTTGAGAGAGGACCCTCACCGTTTTGTATCTTATTATGAGAGTCAGGTCGGCGGGAATTTGCCCGGCTTTTACGGAGCCCCGGTAATGTATGGGCGAGGGATAGGATCTTTGTTTTCTAAATTATTTCGTTTTATTAGTCCTCTGGTGAAGAAGGGTTTCGCCATAGCTAAACCGCATCTTAAAGAGGCAGCCAGCAACATTGCCTCGGACGTGTTCGCCCGTGCGATGGCACGAAGCAGTGATTCAAAGCAAGAGGGGAGCGGCGGTATTATGGTCATGTCACGTAGATCGAGAAAGCGACCTCCCGGAGAACGAGCCCCTTCAAACTCTAATAAACGATCACGCGGTAAGAAGAGGAAACCAGTTGCAAAAAGCAGACGCGCGAAGAACAAGTCTACCCGGAGCTCCGATATTTTTTAATTAAATCAAATATGGCACTGCTGCACCAGAAATCTCCAGAGTGCACCCTCGCAGAATTAGATATATTCGCCGTTCCGATGACGCAGCTTTCGATTGATGATAAAATCTACACTGAAATCTCTCCCTTGTCGGCCATCGCCGACGGAGGACCTATAGAGTTTTTCATCCCCGGAGATGGGGACAAGTATCTGGACCTGAACGATACATTGTTACATCTCCGTGTGAAAATCACCAATGACGATGGCACGGACCTGGCAAACGACGCATCTGTAGCCCTCATCAATTATCCTCTAAATACAATTTTCAGTCAGTGTGACGTTACTTTGGGGGATAGGCTGATTTCGCAGTCTAGCGCTACACATCCCTACCGCGCTATGATTGAGACTCTTCTCAACTTTTCAGAGAACACTCTGAAAAGTCAGTTTAGCGCAGGCCTTTTTTACAAAGATACAGCCGGTGCAATAAACTCTACAGTGACCGTTAACGGACCGAATAAAGGATTAAATAAGAGAGCGGCTTTCACAAGCACCTCCAGAGAAGTGCACCTGCTCGGCCCTCTTCACGGAGATATATTTTTCTGCGAGAGACTTTTGCTGAATTCGGTTGATTTGAGAATTAAACTGACCAGAGCTAGCGACGCTTTTTGCCTCACCGGAGTCCGCGACTCTACGTTTCGTCTGAAAATATTGGGAGCCTCTCTGTTTGCAAAAAAAGTCTCTGTGTCCCCGGCTGTGCGGTTAGGTCACGCCGCAGCCTTAATGAAAGGTAACGCTCTCTACCCCCTCTCGCGGGTCAACGTAAAAACATACTCCATACCGGAGAACTCTAGGATATGCACCCAGGAGAATCTGTTTCTGGGTTCCATGCCCAAATACGTGGTACTGGCTATGGTACACCACGAAGCCTTTACTGGGAGAAGAGACCTATCACCATTTAATTTCATTCACAACGACGTTGAATACCTGGCTCTCTGTCAGGACGGCAGACAGATCCCCGCAAAGGCTTTCCAGCCGCAATTTAACGCCGGGTTATCCGTCAGAGAATTTTACAACATGTTCCTGGCTACAGGGAGACATCTTAAAGACTTACCTCTGAGCATCACCCGGGAGGATTTTAACGAAGGATACTCTCTGTTTGTGTTTAATCTCAACCCGGGCGATGACAATGACGCCCTCTCCCCCATTTCAAACGGAAATCTAAGACTGGAGATGAGATTTAGAGTTCCCCTACCAAACACCACTACGCTTATCGTCTACGCCTGTTACGATTCTATTTTGGAGATCAACGCTAAGAGGCAGGTTCTGGTGGATTATTATTGAGAAGATGGATAACATTCAACTAGAGACTCTATTGCATAGTCTGTTGGGGGATGCATTCTGCGGTGTGTGGGCATCGGATCAACTTCCCTCGCTGAATCCGTCTTTTAAACCACCCGCCTACTTTATAGTCAACACACACCCCGGTCACATGCCCGGAGAACACTGGTTAGCTCTGACCTTGGAAAAGAACCGCAAAGCCACCTTTTTCGACTCTTATGGATTCCCCCCGGACTTTGCGCATTACCCTACAAGCATCTTACAGTTTTTGAAAGAGCGCTCACAAAACATAGAATACCACGACAAGCAGTTGCAACACCCCCTGTCAGCGGTTTGCGGACATCACTGCGTCTATTATCTCTGCCATCGGGCGTGCGGGTTATCTTACGGACAGACGCTGTCTCTGTACGATGATGATGTGATAAAGAATGATCTTACGGTGTACGAATATGTCAGAAAATATCAGCGATGTGTTAAAAATGAATTCAATCGCAATCCAAAACAGGGGAATTGTTCTTTACAAATGCTTAAAGATTGTCATAAATAAAAAAAATTACTTTTTTTATGCTTTGCCATTACCCACGTGTATTTTGCTTTAAAAATGTACACTCACAAAATATGCTCAATAAACATTTTTATTGATGAAAGACAATAAAATGTGTCATGCCTCACAGTTATTTAAGATGAAATGTTAATCCAAGGCGATGATAAAGTATTTTGTTTTCCAACAGTCCGTTCGGCAGCTAATTCTCTCTCGGGAGTAATCCATTTTGGGGATAGTACACGGAACGCCTTTTTTCTTCTTTTTCCTTCAGGCGTTTCAAATTCTTTATCACGGAAACCACCGGCCTCCCTCTTGAGCAGACGGTATTGATCGCGAGCATGCGGGTTATTTATTGTGGATAAGGGGATGTTTAGTTCTGACAGAGTATTTAAAAACTCTGTCCACCCCGCAGGCGACGGCTCCCTGGTTTTTTTCTTAAAAGGGTGGGTGAGATACTTTAACAAATCAATCACGTGAGAACCTTGCACAGCGTCGCCCCTGAAAATGAATTCCCCCTTGGAATTCCAGCCTTCATGATTCTCCGATATTTTTTTTAAGACGTACTCTGCGCTCTTGCGATCTCGCTGGGGGAGGTTTTTCAAAAGATCTTGGTCCGTACGGTCATCGCCGGATGTTTGTGGTTTGTGAGAAGACGTTTGAGCTTTGGCGTCATACGGAACATCCAACTGCTGGGTCGTTGCCACTCTACGATCCTCTCTCTGACCCTGCTTCATAAAGGTCAGATATCTTTGCAGTAGCGCGTTATACTTTTTAATTTTCTCATGAGGACTCACACCCTGCTCGTTCAAGATTGTTCTCATACGGTCGTCCAAATCCAGCTCAGCGTTCTCTCTCATGGATGGCGAAGGCTGAGTTAGACTCTTTAACTGGTGAGGTGAAATAAGAAACATTTTTTGGGCCTTCTTTAAAGTCATTATCTCTGGATCAGTCCTCCGATGAGATTGCCGAGCAAAGGCACGACGGTCGAGAGCAGAGGTAGAATAAAACCACCAGTTTGCTTCTTTAGAGCCCGCTGCTTGTGTTTTATGCTGGTTTTTTTATCGGCCAACAGCTTGATAATTTTTTTCTGCCTCTTCAGTTTTTTAAACTGAGAAGGATTCAACGGGATGTTTCCTTTCAGAAGATTTAAGGCGATCTCACACAATGCTTGGATAAAATCGGGGGAACTGTGAATAAGAATGTCCTTTCGTTTCTTGGGTGAAGCGTGATACAGAGCCGCCAACAAGGGGGCGTTTCTTTTTATACGTGCCGACATGACGTTTTGAGGGTGTAAACGACCAGACGTGCGTGAGACTCTACACGGGTCCTTAGTCTGTATAGCTCTGGGCATACGGGTGTGAGGTCTACTATTAAATACCCCGTGAACATCTTTGGCGTCGTCGTCAAAGCTCTCTAAAAAAAGGCCTTTTGTGAAGGATAAATCTGATGATTTGGAGTTTATCCCTGGGATTTTATTTATCTTTCTGGTGGTAAGTAATTATCCTAATAAAAATGAATAACTGGACGTAGGGAAATCCTAAAGTTAACTACAGCAAAATGATTTGAACAACATAAACACCGTTTAGAAAAAGGAGGGTAACTTTTTATTGAATATGTAACTTACTCCTAATATTGATTGATTTGCTTTTGGCTGTCTTCCAACACAGACGATTCAATACAAAGAATAAACATTCATTTAAACAGCAAAAATGGAATGAGCTGAATCTGTATCGGAGCCCACCCCCAAACAGCACGATATAAAAACAATAACAGCACCATTCATCAACTTATAAACTTGTGATTCAAAGCCTTTTGTTTTTTTAAAGACTTTTTTTTAAACATTGACCACATAGAAACATACCTTTATCATTTGTTCTAATTTTACTTTAACCGATTGCTTTTGAATTTCTTCAAATCAAACATGCAAATAAAGACAAGTTACATGTAGCCAATACATTTTCAGGTTAACAGTTACGCTACATTAAAGGAAATGTTTTTAGTATATGACATAGACCACCAACCTTTCTAAAACAGGAGCTACTTCAAAGTGCTAATACACGCTG